>NW_010300258.1:317-6208 GCF_000700745.2 Antrostomus carolinensis | reverse complement strand
GTCTGCCTGCTTTAAGTTAAACGCCCTGCTGATGCACAGAGCTTCGACAACAAAAAAGGCCTGACACTGCAGCAAATACCTACATGGCCTTAGTGTACTCCTATGCATATCTGAGGAGAAGATCAGAAATTATATAGGCCAAAACTAGTTATCCCTTTTTTTGTGACCTTTGAGTGCCTTTAGAGTTGTTGTGTCTTAACACCAACTTCGCATCAGTTAAGCAAGGTCACAGTTAATCCCATGCCAGATAATCCCTACCTCTCCTATGGCTGGCAAACCAGGCATCAGCTTTGGCCAAGAGTTGTTGCAAAGACCCATTCCAAGAAGGAACTAGCTGAAGCAACAGCCACTAGGTAAAAGAAACAAACTCCAGTGAGTTAATTGAAGAAGGTTTCAAACAAGGAACACATGCATTATTAGAGGGACATGTTCATAACGCATTAATTCCGACAAAGATTCTGATACTCTATTAAATATTTTCAGTAACTACTACTCGAGGGTTCCACTTCACAAAGCCCCAGCCAGACCCTTTGCTCAGTACCTTTTTGAGAACAGTACACACATCCATTTCCACTTGCATTACAAACAAGTCAGGGGAGCTAATCAGCTGTTTCATTATGTTTATACTGGGGGAAAAAAAATAAAATCATATGAGTTCCAGGAGACAGTACAGACAAAACCAAGAAAGCAAGGTAGGTAACAATCAACAATCAATAGCCTCAAAAGTTATTTGTAGTGAGCTATAGACTTTGGAAGAAATCACTCAACATTAACTGAAGCCTGTACCTGAGTTCTTTGAGGAGTTCAACACTCTGCTGAGTCATAAGGTTATTCAAGAGCCATTCGAGGCACCTAGATCAAAAGCAAGGAATTAGTACCTTCATTTTTTTCTGAAATATGTCAACATTCCTGCAACAGTTGTTCAAGCTCACAAAGCCTGATTATGTACTGCAAGATTTTGAAATACTGTTTTAATCTGAGACATGAATGCGTAAAAATAGGAGAATTATTTCAAAAACCTGAAATTTACCCCCAATTTTTCCAAGATTTTCTGTATCTCTTAAAGTTGCATTTAGTTTCTCTCAGCGTACAGTGAAAGCTAAATTCAAAGTACTATTAACGGCACAGAAAGCTCTGAGAACACACTAATTCACAGCAGAAGGAAGCAGTTAGCACTAACCTCAGCATTCTGCTCCCAAATGTCTCATTATACCTCCTAATTAAGATAAATTTAAGCTTCAGTTCTGAATATTAAAGCAGCTTTGTGATAAAACAGCCAATGATCAGAAGTATTATTTCATTGTCACACTGAAGATCAAACTTACTGTCTTTACTAATGTACTTTACTAATTAATTCATTCACAACACAGGCCAATCAATCTACCATCATCTACACCAATTTGAAGGTAACTGATTATAGTAGAAACTGAAAAACTAAATAGGACAAGCACAGCCCAAGTCAAATAGCTTTAAAAAAAACCCCCAAAAACAAACAAAAAAAACCCAAACCAAAACTTGGGCATTATTTTACTGTTTGTAAATTCCCACTTTTAATTAGCAACGTACAAAACAGCTTGGAAAAAGTAATTCTTACATTTCTTCCACAGAGGTTAACTCATATGTCTCTGCTGAATTATAATAACCGCACACATTTTTGCATTAATTGTTTCCTTCATTGTTTCTCCACATTGCTGGATTAAGTCATCTGTGGGGAGGACAAAACCGACAAATACTTAAAGTTTTAATTTCCCTTTTTTTAAGAAATGTCAAAGACTGTGCAAAATTTTCGTGCCTGAACCATTACCAAACTCACAAGTGCGACAGTGACGTATGCTGTGCTAGCCAGAAAAGTTAAACCAACACTCCTCAGAAGAATAGTTTTTTCTTAAGAATACACCGCATGAAAGAGAAGCTTAATTAATACTTTCAGGGTAGAACAAATGAACTGTTCAAACATACTTTAATCTACTTCTAGATAGGATTCTCAAAGTGGCACTTAATATTACAACTGAATCTTAGTCATAGCATTTTAAAATCAAACCACTGCATTACATTTGGGTTTTTTCCCTACTTATTCTGAAAAGATGATTCATTTCTCTGGGTAAAACAGTACATGCGTGTGAGTATATTAGGAATTGTTATCTTGATCTGAAAAGAAAGTATCAAAATATTACATATTTATTACCTAAAAGCTGTAGCATGCAGGCTGCTGCTAAAAGTGCAACTACTTGACTGGGTGTTATTAACACATTGTCTCTATACACTGAGCCAAAAGCCACCTGTAGAGCTGAAAAGAGTCCAAATGTCACACAAAGATAGGACATTGAGCATGGATAACTAAAAGAATCCTTCAGTGTAACCAAAACACTTGAGTGCACACATTCCCTACAGTCTTATTTTGCTGTGGATAAAAAGCTAGTAATGACCAGCCCAAGCACAGACAGAAACAGAAAACACAAACCATGGCATTCACCAATAAAATACAGTCCCTTTCACTATTTAAACAAACTATTCATCTTAAACCAGCCACCAAGTCATGCCATGGAGCAATGTGGAGAGCAGTAAAACTAGATAAAATGAAGCTCAACCTCATGATCCTTCTCTGCAATTGATCACTGGCATCCTGTTGAGATATGACTATGATGTTACAAGTTTCTCTGTAATTCTTCAGAAAAACTGCTTCACTTGGTGGTGCTTGGAACCAGAGCAAAACGTTCTGCCAGCTCATGTCAGTCCCCTGTGAGGACTCCACTCAGCAGCTTTTCAAAAGCAGATGGATGAAGATGTGATTCACACTCCAACACATGGGTCTCCACAAGAGTTGCATCCATTGATTTCAAGAGCCTCAATGCCAAAACAAGTGGTTGCTTTTCAGAGGTACAAAAAGGAATTCAACTGTTGTGGTGTCCCAAGTTAAGCTCAAAACTGAACGAGCACAGATCTCATTCTCTCAAGTTTCTTATTTACTAGTTTGAAAATTGTTTTTTAAAAAGTTTATATATTTCCAGTTATTTTTTGTCAGGTTCAACTTAACCTCTCCCTTCAGAGTTTATGTTAAAATAAAAGGTTCCCACTTACCTTCTGCATCAATATTTTGGTCAGGAATCTCTGACTCTATGGTGCTCATGCTTGATTCTTTCCAAGATCCACTGAACATACTGGAAAAGCAGCCTGACTGGATGAGGGAAGATGAGAGAAAAAGAACTCAAGGAAGAGATTTCATTCCAATTGAAACTGTCAAAAGCAGCACATGGGACAAAACATCATTAATATTTACCTTGATGTACAACAAAATGTATTAAGGGAACTTTTCACAAGCTAAGACATTCTGACATACTTGAGAAAGGGCTAATTGCAGTTGCTCTATTTCTGACAGTGAAAGCGCGTCTAGAAAATTTGGGCTACAAGTCTGTAATCAGAGTAAGGAAAGAGCTTTAAAGGGCCAGAAAAGCCACATAAGCTCTTTTCCTACAAACCACACCACCAATGGGGATATAATTAGTCCAAGAACTAAGTCCTTAATGTTACTGGCTGACAATAAATCCTGCAGGTATTAGGAAATGCCCGTTTGGGTATTGAGGGGGTGGGGGGAAAAAAAAAGGCAGGCAAGACATACAAATTAATGTCCAAGGCTGTAGTCTTATACCAAGGACACATACACATATACCTCTTCTGTAAATAAACCTTTTATTATAAAGTGTAAGGCATATAAAACTAGAATTGGCTAGGTTTCCTTCCAGCTGAAGTGAAATATACTGCTCTACTAGGATGTACAATTTTCCTTCTCAGCAGCAGCTGTGCCCATTAGGAGATGCTATCACCCACTGAAGTTTACCGGAGAGATAAAAAAAATAAGGTCTGTTGGTACAGCACTATATTCCCTGACCTCTTAACTCAGCATTGCAACCCAGGGCAGCAAATAACATAAAATCCCATTTTGATTTCATTCAATTCTATAAGTATTTTTATAGCTTTGGCATATCCCCTAACTATGATGACATACAAGACACTACCCAAAACCAGGACCTTATTCATCTTACCAATCCTCAGGAGGCTATCTGAGCTTTGCCATGTACATCAACTCCTCCATTTCCTGAGAATTTACCACTTTAGTAAACAGTATCGGAAAAAGAAAATCCTCCTTTTCTCACATCTGCCATTCACAGGCAGAGCAGCACCTTACTGTCATTTGCCAAACTCAATGCAGTAACTTGAGTGATAGTGGAAACACAAGCGTTGAGACTGAGACAGTCTGCTCAATAAGGCAGAGGAGGAGTCATCATTTCATTAGGAGAGTTATTTTCCACATCCAAAAATATTTTACCTACAGCAACATCATTCCAATGGCAGAGCATGAATTGAAATAGAAACCTGACTTACGAGAACAGTTAACCACACCACAAAATTCCATCTCACAGGAACATCACTTGTACAATAAGGCCTCTACAGAACAAGACCACAATTATCAAAGTCTGTTAAAGAGCATCCACAGAAGCCATTCAATATTCCATTTCAGTTATCAACCCACACTAAGTTTTAAGGATCAGCTTCACAAACTTGTGATGCAGCAACGACAGAATCACAATGACGATTAAAAACACCATCACCAATGACAGCTGAAGGACAAACCAGCAATGTGGCCACCCTGCTTATGCCGCACAATGTACGTCTGACCATCCAACACACTTATGTCCTCCCTTTGTTACACAGAGTCAAAAGTGAGCAAACAATTAAAGATGTGTCTGGCAGCTGTCCTCCCTGGTCACATATGCCCACTGTTCTATCCAGAGATGGCTGCCTCTGGTCAGTCTTGGACTACAGACAAACGACTTTCCTTCCCTCCTTTTATGCTCTTTAAAAGATTCTAGCACATGTAAAAAAGCTTTTCCCCCACAAGACAGCAATGAAATTTCCCTCACTGTGGCCAATGCAATTGCTGTACCTGCACCGGAGTCACGGCTTTAACACAACAAAAAAACTACAGAATTTGCTTCTACCATCACTGGTTACACCAGAGAAACTGCATTCCACCTGCTGAGCATCTCCCAGTGACACCTTCACCTTGTAACACATCAAACCGCTCTGTGTCTGACTACAGCTAACACAAGAGCTCACGATTTCAGGTAGAGTACCTGACATTACTTTCTCTTTCTTGCTTCAAATAAATCATTTCCAAGGTTAGACTCCCACTTTAAAGTCAATGGCACAACTGAATTTTGGACATTTCAAGACAAAGCCACGGTTTCTCCCCACTTCTGGCACAGGAAAAGTAATGAAGAGAACAGACAGGAAAGATAACAGTATCTCCTCACTCCCGAAACACAAAAATAACGCAAAGAATGACACCTTCATGCAAGCCCAAAACAAAATGCTTGTAGAAACAGCATCTTTTTTTGCACTAAGACTGAGTCTTTTTTAGAGCTTCTGTGCACGCCTTTCTCACGCAGCAGCAAGAAAGCCTTCTGCCAGGGATGAAGGCTGCATAACAAATTGCTCCACCAATTTCACTTCAGGTTCCCATACCCGAGTCCCTGTGACCAGCAAAATTGAACTGGGTGCGCATGTGCTTCACAAATCCATTCTGGATGCGCATTCTGTGCTCTGCAAGAATATTAACAGCCCAGGAGACTCTCGGCCATTTGTTTAGCAAATAAGAATATGTTCTCAGGACATCCAAAGCCAATTTTCAGGACTGTTCTCACAAAGGATGCACCAAGGTTAGGACTAGTAGATTAAAAAACTTGAATAGCAAGAGACAGAACTGAAGAAGCTTTTCAAACAGAAAGCTACAGCTAACGCTTCCTAACATTACGATCAAAAGCATGACACAAGTCGTTTAACTGTTTGCATACACAGAAAGGGTAATAAGTCAGAAACAGAAGGGAAATTAA
>NW_010300258.1:0-233 GCF_000700745.2 Antrostomus carolinensis | reverse complement strand
AGAAAAAAGCCACTTACCTGACACAAATATGCTTATGCAAGCTCCACTCCTCTCCCAGAACACCAATTTTGATATCGCTGTTCTCCCCATTCAAAAACAGAGTCTGATAACTATCCTCAGGAGTGTTTTTCATTCTTTTCCTACACAAAAAGCCAAGCCGAGATACAAGCCTTCAAATTTTTCTGTTCCAGAAGAGACGCTGAGGATCCAGAGCTGGACAGCGCTTTTTTCTC
>NW_010300257.1:8207-33060 GCF_000700745.2 Antrostomus carolinensis | reverse complement strand
AACCTGGGGTTGTTCCTGCCCAGATGTCACCATCATATGCTCTGTGCCAAGACCACGCAGAAATGGCACTCTTTTCTGAAGGCTATCGAGTAAATCTGTTTCATACAATTAAAGGAAAACATCACGTGCTTCCTCAGAAACTGAAAGAAACGGCCTCAGATTGAATGACTTGGGCTTGATAAACTCTCAGAAGACACAGTCTTTTTAAAATTTGTTCTCATACAGAATCATAGAATGGTTTGGGTTGGAAGGGACCTTTACAGGTCATCTAATCCAACCCCCTGCTGTGGGCAGGGACACCTCTCACTAGATCAGGTTGCTCATAGCTCAGTCCAGCCTGATCTTGAACAGTTCCAATGATGGGGCATCCACAACTTCGCTAATCAACCTGCTCCAGTGGCTCACCACTCTCATTGTAAAAAATTTCTTCCTTATGTCCCATTCTAATCTACCCTCTTTCAGTTTAAATCCACTGCCCCTTGTCCTGTCATAACAGACCTTGGCAAAAAGTCTCTCTCTACCTTTCTTTGTACACTGAAGCTCCACAATATGGTGTCCCTGGAGCCTTCTCCAGGCTGAAGAAAATGAAGCTATCATTCTTTTAAATGTATTTCACTTGATCACTACCCTCCTATTCATCTAGAGCAAAAGCAAATTACTAATTGAAAAACTAAAAAAGAGAAATCAAAACCACTCGCAACAAAACCATCAGTCACATCCACTCAGAATATTTTTGAGGTATTTTCTATATCTCTCCATAGGCTGCTCAGCAGCTCTGTGCTTAAATGTACTGAACTTAAATATATATATATATATGTTCTAGCAGCAATCATCCTCCACTCCCGAAGAAACAAAACAGCAAGAAAACAAAGATAGATTTCTTTTCCAAGTATGTCTTTTCCAAAAGGCCCGTGGACCACACTAGCAACTTGTGCAGAGCTTAAAAATGAACACTGTTTGCATGAAAACTTCACTTTGTACATCTGACCTTTCCTTAGCTAAAGATGATTAAAGAGCTATTTTAAATAAGTTGATGCCATGAGTGCATTAAAGTTTGTTCAAATTCTTCTATGTTCAGCATGTGAAACAAGAACACAAAAGGAAGAACATTTTTAGAAGAAACATCCCTTTACTGCTTTCTATTTAGTGATCAGCTTTAAATAAATGGATCTTTGGAAACTTCTGTCATTTACCAACAATCTATTTGGCATTAAAAATAGTCTCCTAAAATTAACACACAAGAATCTAACATAACACAGTATCAGAACAGCTGCACTTTCTGATGAGTATTGATGAAAACCCTCACCTGCTTCATCTCACTCTTCAATTTAGTAATACCACTTCTTTCTGTTTTGGTTGCTCCAGAATGCCCCATTTCACGAATAGAAATTGCAGGGCTAGATGAAGAGGAATCTACAGGTCGCACTAAAAGAAGCAAATGGACATTTTTAAAATTCTAGGCGGTAGAAAAACAGATGAAATTTTATCTAGAAGTTAAAGATAAAAGCACATCCTTTCACAAGTGTACAATGCTCTTGGTGACAGCATCCTTTCAAATCACATCAATAGTTCAAACCTGATTGCATCAACTCAGGGGCCTAGATCCATATTTGGATTTTCCAAAACTCTGGAAAACCTGGCCATCACAGATATGCTCCTTAAAGGCAGGTTAGATATGTCCTTTTTATGGTCTCATTCTGGTCATATAAAATTTCTTCACTATAAAAGCTTGCCTTCCTATCAGTTAAAACTTGATACAACCTTATTTCAGTGCAGGACAGCTTATATCATACATGTTTTGTTTATTTCACAGCAGACATACATAGGTACGGGTCTTCCACGGTTAATACCTCACCTATACCTCTATTTTACATGCCAAGAAGGTAAATTCTTACTTATAAGACAATCTAACTTTGTATTTATAGTTACTACTTAAAAGACAATCTAACTTTGTATTGATAGTTATTACTTAACATATACAAGCACCCAAGTGGACAACTTACAGCTTCTTTCCACGCCAAACTCTTTTCCACTGAGAATATGGTGTAGGAGATTTTTCATATCAAAGGGACTTAGATTCATCAAACTCTCTGAAGCTTCTTCACCTAGTCAAAAACAAAACAAAACCAACCAAACAAAAAAGGACAAACATCACTATAAGTTGCTTTATAAGTTTTTCCCTAGGTGGATTGCTGACCGAATTAAGTTCAGTCACATTTCCCTTGTGGTTAGCGCTTCCTTTAAAAAAATAATTCCTATGTAGAGTTCAAAGAAAATAAATTTCAAGACTAAACAACACACACTGCATGGAAATAATGCTATTTGTGTTAGTGAACAGTAGGCTGCACCTCGTGCGAAATCTCACTGAAGCTGATGGTGAGAAAGTAGTTGCTCCTTTGTAGAGGAAGATTGCTTGGAAAGGCATTAGAGCCATCTCCCAACAGCAGATGACATGCAGATCTAAATTACAGAGCCAGAGTTATCCCATAGAGAAAGGCATGCATGGGGAAGGCTTGTGTTTTATTTGATTAAAGGATCATGCTTCTAAGTGAGAGAAACAAAAAGCACATAGATAGGCAAGAGCACATGTGTGTACACAGACGCATCTCCCGTAAGAAAACGTGGAAAATGCAGCCATTAAGCCCAGGGCCTCAGAAAAGAGAGGCTTTGCACTGTGAATAAAGCAGCTTCCACTACTCAGCTACAGCTTTGGGGGAAGCAGGGCTTTCTGTGCACTCATCATACAGAAACAGAATTATCCCAGAAAATTACTTGTCTCCTTTTGTCAACTCCTCCTGAGGCAGAAACCTGCCACTCCCCAGTGGCAGCCCTCAGGTTAGTCAGAGAGCAGCAGTGTCCAAGGTGAGCTCCATCTAACCAACTAACAGGGACTCACACTTCACTCCAGGAGGGAGAAAACCCGGGGGGGCCAGAAAATACACTTCCACAAAGTTATCCCCTTCAGGGTGTGCTAGGGCATTAGAAAGGGTAACAAGAGCTAACAAAAATATGGCCCAAATCATGCTCCTAAGTATCAGCATTTGAGTATGTATTTGTCACATTAACTTGACTGATTACTCTTCATGACTTCTCCTTCTGACCCCTTTAAATTCCACTGATGTGGAATATTCTTCAATGATTTTTCAGATTTCTCTTCGGTCATGATTCCACTCTGGTTTCACTTTCCTCTTCCAAAATGAGTTTTAAAACCTTTTTGCCTTGAATCATCTGTTTGTTACTTAATTCTTGTTTTATTGCATGTATTTCATTTATACTGTAAGAATTTTTTTACTGACCTCCTGGCAAAATTACATACCACTACAGCTGAAATGTAAACAGCAAATATTTTTCAACTAAGCATATTCCAAAGGAGAAGGTTTACATTTAAAAGGAAGAAGATCAGAAGTTACTTTGAATAAAAACTACCAGATGTATGAATTAAGGCTCCAATATTCAGAAGATAACTACGGTCCCAACTCTCACTGACATGAGTGGCACTGGGTTCCTAAATACACACACATGTGCAATTGGATGACCTGGACTTCACACACTTTCTGAAAGACAGGGGCCTTAAGTATTTAATATCCACCTCAGTTTGAATAACTGGGGGATGAGGGGGCAGCAGGAAGCTTTCATTAATTAAAGAAGAGAAGTTATTTTCAAAGTTTGTAGTTGTGCATGACGAATGAAGAAGTTAATAAAAGGATTTAACACATATAAATGAAAAATCAGCCACTGAGGTGAAGCAGAAATAACGCCATAAGCACCCTTATGATCAAATTGCTCTTACCTGAGCATTTCAGACTCCGAGCCAGCTCAGTGGCCATCACCTGAATTATCAGACCAATGCGGAGCCTGAGCATCTCCACAAAAAGACTAGGCTGCGACCGGACGTACATCGCCAAGTACATAATTATTTCCTGTAAGGACAAATCCATAAGGGCACCCGTTCAGAGTGGGTCATCTTGGGTCCCCCAGTCACAGAGCAAACGCTGGTGCCACAGTGGGCACAGCTGGAAGAACTCTTTTTACACGTGCAGCATACCTGTGTCAGGACTGCAATACTGATGTCCTGGCCGCTCGCTTCATAAATCAGGTCTGCGAGCTCCTCAGGTGGCAGCGGGCTGCAAGGAGGCAAACCACAGTCAGCAGTGACTCGGGCACCTGCTATTGACCTCTTGAACATGCACTGGAAGCAAGTCACCCAGAAGCATATTTGCACTGCAAAGGTGCCTACAATTCTGCCTGGGTTGCTGCAATTCCTTCTGAAGGTGAGGAGTAAGTTTTAGAACAAGATGATAGCAGCAGAACGGTACCAGCAGGAAGCCGAAGGGCAGGCTGCTTCTGTAACTGAGGCAGAGCTTCAACTTACGTGGTAATGATTTTCTCGCGGGGTTCTGGAGGCAAGCCCACTGTAAGTTGCTTGTGGTGCGACAGAAGGTCTGTGCATGCCTATCACAATGCAACAGAAAGCAAGAGACCTTTCTCTGAGTCATGTGGAAGTGATACAGCTTTTAATTCCTGAAGATGAAGCATTTCTTGAGCAATTTTCAAGTACATTTCTATTAATTACCACAGGCAGGGTCAGCAGAACACTGTTAACTAGTTGCCAAAGATCCCCTGAGGTCAACAGGACTATGAGAGTCTGCCCAGGCTGAAATCCTGCTTCCTGCTCACTCTGTGAAATCAGCAACATAATGATTAGGGACTCCAGTGAGGCTAGCAGATCAATAAAGGACTTTATCCTTTATCATAAGATAAGGATTTGTTCTTTATTTAGGACAAAAATATTTTGAATCAACGAAAAACTTGGTGTACTAACATATCTCTTAGAAATGTATCTTAATACATCTTAAATAAATAACTCTTTAAAAAAAAAAACAAACCAAAACCACAGAACATACTGTATCACATTTCCGAATTAGCCACCTTGACACATTCTGAAATCAGTGTTTCCTACAGTGTTTTGCTCTTTTATGTTGATCATCTTCACAAGTGGGTGTTCAGTTTACCTGTTTTAGCATCCTGAATCAAACACCTCACAAAGCAATGTTCCTCTGATTTTTAAGAGTCTGTTTCCTAAATGTGGAACAAAACAGATCATCTTTGCTCTTTTCCTACACAATCCGTTGTCAGTATCTTCAAAATTTAAAACACACAGCTGTCTGCGAGGACATCTGTACTGCTTGTCCATCATGTCTTGAGGATGGAAAAGACTTGGCTTAATGAAGTACCATGCAGGGCAATTATCACAAAGTGCTCCCCACAGATATGACTGTCACTAAAATAGTGCATCCTAGGTGTGAGAGTCAAAGCTTTGAAAATGGTCAGGAATTAGAGAAAGAGCTTTACAGAAATACGCAAGTATAAGCAGGAAATTAAACAAATACTTTAGAGTATTTGAGTGGAAACATTTCTGCTAATTTCAAAATCAAATTTTTACCCTTACAGTGGCTCTTTCTTGTTACCATTAAATAGTCACAGATATTGTAATGCCTCTGTACATCCACATACACTCACAGAGCAGACCGTCTGCCCAACGCGACGGGTACGGTCAGGCCATGTTTTAGCATCACTTTCAGCACCATGACGTACTGGTGCTCCAAAACTGTTCAGGCTGTCACCATAGCAATGACAACTACAGCTTTCAGAGCACATGATTAAGCTTCTCTTATTAACAGAGATGAAATGAAGCCTTCACAATCATTTACAGTGTGACCTTCTCAGTCCATGCCAACATTAGCACAGTTCGCAGTACAGATGAATGGTAAAGATGTCGTAATAAGATTTCAGATCAGAAAAGCAACTGAAGTTTACACACGAATAAAGATGACAAGAAGTCAAGCACCAGCCGCACTGGCAAACTGGTTGTTTTCTCTCTTGTTTCCAGGCAGGAAACTGAAACACCATTAAATATATTTCATACCTCAGCCAGGACTTCCACTCTCTTCTTGAGTATACCAGAAATATAACGGATCAAGCCCCACTCCTGATTGAGGCCTGCCTTTCTGTAGAGCTCGTTGAGCAGGCAATGAACAGTGACGCCGTACTGTCCACCCAGCTCTGTGTCCCAGTCAGCGCCTCTGCCAGAAAAGAGACAGAAGGTAATTTCCACCAGATAGAACACTACCCTGCTTAACCTTACCACAAGAGCAGCCTGATTTGGATCAAACTGCTCATTTTGGCACAGGCTCAAGTAGTACAAGGACATGTAGGCCTTCACCAGAGACTGGTTATGTGTAGATGAAATGTCTTGATACCAGGAAGTTCCATATTAACTGGAGCACTCATTTAAGCCATGAGCCTGTGACTTCAAAGAAACCACTCAAGGGATTTCCCACCAGGCTTTAAACTGAGCGTGCACACAGGCAGTCTGCTGGAGGAACACTCTATCTGGTGCTTTTTCAGAGCAGAATTCAACAACGACTTCAGTACTACTGAAGACCACACACATTTTTCAGATGCCTCGGCGTGGCCCTGCCTCTTTCTTAGCTACCAACGAAGCCTCCGCACTGCTTACGCCATTACTGAAAAGGCAAAGGAGACTTCTGTTCCTCTCCTGGCTTTGAAACTCACTGCATTACGGCTTCTTGTTGACAATGTTTTGGAGCATCACAGAATGACCTTTCAGCTCCCACTAGAGGAAGAGAATCCACCAGAAGTCCACCTGCCTGCCCAACAGAGATTCCCAAGTGAAACAAGTTCAGAACAGGACATGAAAGGTGTTACATGCAGTTAAACAACAAAAATATTTTTTTCAGGATTTCTTTTGCTCTTTAAGAGAGGCTGCTGAACATTCTCCTTGGGAAAACGAAAAGATCAAAGCAGAGGTCCTCACAGGAGAAAGACTAAAACAGAAAAAATACAGTCTCTGTAGCAGTAAGGAAGACCATCTGTGATAAGCACATGCTTGCCTTTGCACCCAAAGCTAATGTCCTGCCAGATTCTGGCAGTAATCTCCTGCATAGGAAAAAAAGCCCAATAAATGCACTTTATAAGATGATTCAATTGGTTTCTATTTGCATTTTGTTCCCATCAAACCTCTTTCATGAGCAGTTGTTTACTAACCTCAGCAGATCAGTTAGACTGTTTCCAAGAATGTTTTGAAGAGCACTGAGTTAGTTTTAGCCAGGAGAGCACTTCAGCATGCCGAGGGATGAGAGGAAAAAATGGTGACTACTCATTAAAACCGCATTTTGCTTTTAGCTAGAAAATTAAAAGATGAAATTTCCCTCCACTTCCTTTGTTTTGTAAAAAAATCACACCAAATCTTCGTGAACTTAACAGCGTGGCACAAACCCAGCAAGGTATGTTCATTCATGTAAAGGATTTGTGCATTTCGCCTGTATGGGTTCGCAGTTGTGTGACAATCAACTCTGAAATTTGCACAAGTGTTTTTTGCATCCAAATTATTTATACAATCCAGCAAACTGAAAATATTCCTTTTGAAGTACAAAATATTTTAACCTCTCCCCTCAAAACACAATCCTGAGCAGTGGAAAGCTTTTGCACAGCAATAATCAGATAGTTGTGACTGACTATAAACATGCTGAAGTTTATACTCGGACAACTCACTTTAGTATATGCAAGATATATAAAATATCTGCTTGATCATGGAGCGATGGGCATTCCTTCAGCTGCTCAACAAGTTTCCTGCAATCCAAATCACCATGAGCATCTTCAGGTACACGTAAAACATTTTCATGGTCCTGATAATAAAGACAGATGAAAAAATCAAATAAATGATCTTGAAAAAGAAGTCGATCAAATTCAAACTGTAACCTCCCATTAACGAATACAAAAGACAAGCAAAGTAACTCTGCACTTGAAATACAGGCACATCATGTAGTTCTTGTCAGACTACTGCAGACATAAAAAACAGACTTGTCCCAGGAAAACACAACACTTGGAATGGAACTTAGTCGCTAGTTGTGGTTCAATCAACAAGGAAAATGTTTTTTTTGACAAAACAAAAAATATTTTGTAAAAGAAGGAAACCAAATTATTTCTATGCTTTTCCTGTTAATATACCGTTGCTTGGAAAGAGAAAGGCAGAAGGATGATACCTTTTTTTAGCAGAAATAATTTAGAGCTTTTTGAGTTCTCTCTCTAACCTGTATATACGTGGTGCTTTATGAATGCCGATGTTGCCATCATAAACTTTCCAAGCTTATGAAATTAACACGCTAACTAATCAGATGATGCAATCCTGTGGTGAGTTCTTGGATGAAGAGAAGTTTTGTTTAATAAGCTATTCAGCAGTTTATGGAGTCCTAAAATACCGTTTCCACTAACAGCCTGTAGAGCAGAATCCTTCAGGAGGGTGGTGCCTTAAGGACACCTGTCCTTTCACACACTCCCCTCCTGCCCAGACATTACTATAAGTAGCATTTATTGGAGAATACCTCTAAAGGCTGTGAACATCCCATCCTTCCCTTTGTGTGTTCAGTTAGAACTTAAGACAATGACTGAACCTTTGTCCTTTAATAATAAACACCTATTATATTATTTTCTGTTTGGCACACACAATTAGATTTTTTCCACTAGATAATGTCTATTTAACCAAAAAGCCTTCACCCAGCCAAAAAATAAATTCCAGAACAAGGGCTATGCAGTGCCTCAGGCAGAATGGCTTGTCTGTGAAGGAAAATGAGAACTAGTACAGGGTTTGGCTGGGAAACACAGGAAAGGCCACAGAATCGGGTCCCAGAAGCACAAAAATTTCCCACAGCTTACCTTTGTCTCAAAGAAATGGGGATTGTCAACAAGATTGAGAGACTTCCTGTGTCTGTTCAGAACTTTAGTGGGAAGAGACATAGACACAGCTGGAAAGCAAAGTCATCAGGAAAAAAAAAAAAGTAAGTTTTGGTAACACAAAAATTTAAAACACTTACATGAAGCAACTATACAGCAACTGTGAAAACAACAGAAATACCTCTAAGAGTCAAAATACAGACGAAACACTTCTGAGATTAGCATGTCAAAGGCTCAGGTTGTACATGCTCAACTGATACCTCTTATGACAGCCCATGCCTCAGAAATCCTATAGCCCAATGACCAGACCCTGCTAAGTGTTTTAAACATTTTAACAGGAAGTATGTGGAGAAAATGGTCTAACTGGTAAGATACCATAATTAAAGTGATAATGGCAAATGCAGGCTAATGTTCTGTTAAATTCAACATACGAAGTTAACAGAGGACCAGGTGACGTGGCATAGGAAAATGGGAGAAAAGATTAACAAAAAAGCTTGAAAGTTATTAATACACACTAAAGTTAAGGGAAGCCTTCCCTTAGCCAGGGCCCTGAACATTACATACATATAAAACACTGCATATGTTGGAATCTATTTGCAAGTTCAGTCAAAGCATTATTTTGGTGTAAATCCTCCAATCAGTCTATTAGAAATACAGCATAATTAAGAACACTGTCCTCCCTCTCTAGTCCGTTTGTTTTTTCAAATTTATAAAGTACATCTGCGTACTTATGTTTTTCTGTCATTGAAACATTTCATCTCACCACAACTTTATTAAAATAAGAAAGTACAATTTGTCTGCCTTTGTTTATATAAAGACAATAAAAATGAATTCACTGACTCAGGCTCTAAAATTCTATCCAAATGAGAAGCTGCACCAGTTTCCATAGCATTAGCTTTGCTTAAATGTTACATTTCATATCAGGTTATCTATGTATACACCAAGATATGGGATACTGTGGGAACACTGCAGGAACAACTTTGGACTCATTCTTATTTCTGACAAATACAACATACTTGTGCCACCAGGTCTTTTGAAATTGCAGAATTTCGAAATACTTGGACTTACCCCTTTTAGGACTCAAAACAGGTTTTCTATTATTACCACTAAATAAACAGTGAGGAGAAATACCTGGAACCTCCAAGCCCTTTGTCTTGGCCATTATTGACAGTATTTCTTTTGTGGAATGCTTTGCACTGAACACAGGTGGTTGACTCGCAGTCTTTGAGGTTGGAGGCAGGTATGACTTCAGTGCTGTACTCTGCAGGACGTCATTTATATACTGATCCAGCTCATCCTGGCTTTCTAGTGTGACATACATAAAATAAAAGGTTTATTAAAGGTAAAAACATAACTTATTAGTTCCTTCTTTTTCAAACACACCACTCTATTCCTGCTTATATAGAAGGGCACACAAAAATGCAAGAGTATCATAAGCAAGACATTTTTAGCTGAAGACTTTTTTTTCTTTCTTAAGTCATGCATGTACTGTTCTTAGACTGACACATGAGAAAATGGAATGACTATGAACTGTGCACAAAACAGATTCTGCATTGTAGGTAAACTCAGGCTCTGCTGGTAGAATTTGACAGAAAGTGAAAAAGCACTACCTTTTTCACAGAAGTCTGCTGGATAGCCTCCATATTCACTGTCAGGACTATTACGGCCTTCCTTAGGGTCAGCAAACAGTTTTACATCACAGTCTGGATCCAGGAAGCTCAGATACGTATGAAAAGAGGTGGTAAGAAATTCTGATAGCTTGCCTATCTTCACCCTGCAAACAGGAACACATGCCAAAAGCATTAATATCCACAATTTTGATACTGATTAATGCTCACTGAGCTCATAAAAACTCCTCCAAAATTTATAAGATCTACTGTTAAATCCACCTTTGGTAACTACAAAGCAGCAGATAACTGGTACTGAGAAAAACAAATGCAAAACAATAGTTACAGATCCAGCTCAGTACTTAATGCTCTAGCTACTAATTGAACTTAACTGTGTTATGGTAACACCTACAGACCTAACTCAAAGCCTAATTATGCAGGGTGTTGTATGTTTATATGAAGAGAGACCCTGAACAAAGACCTAAACTCCAAGTGTAAAGCATGAGAACAGGGACTGAGAAGTTCCCATGAACAGCAGCATCTTCTCACAGAACTGCAGTGCTGCTAAAAACCAGAAAGAACATCTGATTGTCAGAGGAAGACACTGACTGAGAGAGGGTAAGCAGAAAGAGAATAGGGAGGTACTGTGGCATCATATTAAATTGCTTTTATATGTAGATGAATGGAACACATAAGCTTACAAGTACTGCATGTAATTAACGTTTAAAACATGTACAATTATTGTCAAAGATATTACTTAAAACCAGAAGCCCAGCCAAGATCAAGTTTTTGTGTTTCCAAAGGTCTGACATTTGTTTTTCCTTATCCATTAATGGCAGTCAGAGACAGTACACCTCTTGGGAGGCAGATCTTTCCCATTGCATTTGAGGTCCAGCTACCTCCTGATTGCCACATAATAACTAAAGCTGAAACTTCTCTCTCTGCAGAGTTCCAGTACAAAGTCTGTACACTATTACAAGTTAAAAACTGAGGCTTTTATAGGATTTAATTAAAAAAATAATGAGAATCCTTTGGGAGTTCTGACATTACCTTGCACCTCCAAAATAACCATCCTCCAGTTTTCTAATGGTGCCAAGAACTGCTGGATGAATGTCAGTACCATCATCAACTAAAAAAGAACAATGGAAGAGTTGAAGCTTACCAACATATTCTTAAATTATCATGTACAAATAAAGTGTATTACTGGGTGTTTTCTGTAAATAAAAAAATAAAAAATAGAATCCACAACTGCTATCAATACTAGCTTATTCAAAAGACCTCAAACAAATGAGCAAACAAAAACCAACCTTGAGACAAGTTCCAAAGAGATTTCTCAAGAGAAAAACAACCCACTCAAGACAAATTCCAAAGGAATTTTTATCAAATTTCTTTGGACAGAAATAGTATGGAGATGATGGGGAGATACAAGGCTATAAAGGGGAAGTAAAACCGAAATGAAATATTACCATGTCGCCCAAATTCAGCATACACTTGAGAAAGTTAAACTGTACTTCTGATGTTAAAACTCAGATGTTGAAACAGTCATGCCACCTGTCTCCTCTCAAACCAACTTCCATCCTACTTTCCTGCAGTAATGTACTCTGCTTGAAACAGAGAAAATTAAGTTTACCAAGCATTGTGTGGGTGATGGGAAACGTCAGGGTTGGTCTCCCTGTCATCCTCCAACAAGAAGTGAGGTAAGCCAGCTCTGTCTTGAGCATCTCCACAATCATCTGATTGTCTAGAGCCAGATAGAAGTGATGCTGGTCAGTAAACTAGAGAAGAGAGAAATACAGCGTATCAGCAGCTGCCAGTGTTCTCCTTATTTTTTTCTATTTCTTCCTTTAAATCATTCACAAAAGCCACATGAGCTATTCTTGACCACAACACAGACTGTATGAATTAACCTAATAAGGCCTGTGACTGTGAAAAAGAAATCCATGCTTGTCCAGTCCATTTTCTTACACTTGCAGGCTGATCATGAAAGAAGTAAGCCATACAAACAAAAAAAGGAGACAATAACATCCATAAAGTAGAATCATCCCAGTGATGAATTACAGTAATCTATGATCTGGAAGACAGAAGTACTCTAAATGTGGAAGAAAATCCTAATAATAGCAACAAAACCAATAAATAGGCTTAAGTGCACACTGGGGACTGGGCAACAGTAACTGTATGTCTCTTGGGAACAATCTGAAAGTCAAGCAGAACACAGGAAAGTTGGCAGTTACTGTGGAAAGAAGTACATTAAATGTACAATGATAAAGTGTGCTGTTCCCATCACACAGGAAAGCCAAGAACCACAGTAAGAGACTGTTATGGCTACTTCAGGAGCTGGAAACCAAGGAAGTTGGACAAACAATGGGAAGTATGTCAAAGCAGCAGCCACAACAAAAGTTAAGGAAGCACATAAGCCTTGGGGAGGGGTGCAAGAGAAAGGCTGGGATGCATAAGAAACGTCAATTAGTAAGATACATAATGGTCAAGGAGAAAATATCCTGTAAATGCACCAGAAGTAAGAGGAAAATACAGAAACTGCAGGTCTGTTAATAAAGAAAGAAAGGAGTCAGGAAGAGAGGAAACAGATAAGCTGAAGCATCTGATGCTGTTTTTACTGACAGAAGGAAAGTAGTGAAATGACCTGTAATACTGCTTTTAAGAAACTGATAGGAGACCAGCCTGAGTATGGGAAGAAAAGGTTAGAGAGCACGTACATTCGAGCTGTCAAAGTCCAGAGAAATTACTTCACATAACTTAAGGAACTAGCCAAAACAATCCCTGAGCCACTCACAATTAGTTTTGACAACTCAGGAAGAACAAGTTCCAGAAATCCAGAGACAAGCAAACACACTGCCCATCTTTAAAAAGGAAGAGCCAGGATAACATAGACCAGTCAAGCCAATTTCAGTGCCTGAAAGCACAGGAAAACAAAGCCAATTTGAGACTGCTAAGGTAATTACAAAATTATAAAGATGGCCAAACAGTCATATCAAAAATCAATCTCAGCAAACCAGTCCAATTTCCTTCTTTGAGAGCAGCTAGATGATAGGTACAAAAAAGTGGCTGACATCTCTCAACTTGTGCAAATTTTCACACTGGTGAGCTGAAGAAAAAACATCTGAGGAGGTGGAACTGCTTGAAAAATTGTTCTCAAAAGGCAGTTATTAACCATTGTTCAGAATGAGAGGGTATCTAAATGAGAGGGGTCAGCCTTTGCCCCACACCTAATCATTTTTTTCACTAGAGAACAGGATGAAATACAAACTACAAAACCACAAAATTTGTGGACATTACTCAAAATCAACACAGATGAGTTAACTGCTAACCTCAGGAAGGTGAAATTAAACATTAATTCCACCTCTCCCCAAAAAAGTCAGGGGAAAATATCTAAATACAAAGTACAACAGAAAATGTTATGGAGGTTTTAGTCAAACATGGAGTAAGCGGGATCAGTGTGTTGCTGATGCAAAGATAAATGCCATTTTGGAATATATTATGTCCATACTTGATATATGGGAAGATTCCAGCTGGAATACTAGGTCCTGCTTACACAGTAAGATGTGGACAAAGAAATATTTTGAAAAAAATAATGACTCTAAGGAATTTTCCCTACTTTGTAAAAGTGAAAATTGGTGTGGGGGAACAACACAACAAATAAATAATATGTTACAAAGCTGTTTGTGATCAACTGACATGGGGAAGAATGGGAAGGAAGCCACATTATTTGCAGTAAAACTGATGTTGTTTGGACATCATGAAGCACTGCAGAAGCCATCTATGGAGTCCACTGAATGTCTTCCACTGAAATTTAAAGACTACCTTAGTCAAACATCTATTTAGGAGGGTGTGAGCATTCTTTATCCTGCTCCATCAGCATGTATTTAGAGTAGGGGACCTCTTGGCCTTCTACTTAACAACTGCTAGAATAAGTCTCCAGAAGTAAGTGCATCACACTTCATTAAATGTATAAATAAGAGCCATTATTGCTGGGAGGATTCAAAGTTCCATCTACATTGAAAAAGGTACTAAACAGAAAACAAAGACAGAACATCCCTTTCTCAGCACTACTGACCCTTTCAACAATATAATGAAAAGACTACATCTTAGTCTCTTGGGGGCTACAGTACTTGGCACACTTATGTGAAATGAAAATTTCCATCAAAGCTATCAGTAGAAAGGTACATTAAGTGACCTAATTCTGGAGAAACTATTTAATTAGCTAGAATGCTAGTTTGGACAGAGATCACTAACAACTTTGTACTATTGATTTGCTGTGTTCTCCTAAGTTAGAAGCCAAAGAAGTCAGACTCTTTATGAAGGAAGAGAGATTTATCAGCACTCCTACCATGCTGTATCACCCAACGCTCTTAAAAATCCCACAAAGCAAAGAAAATCTGCTTTATCAGCCCTGCTCTACCTAAGCAGACAGACAGCACGCAAAAGCAAAGTGCCTCACTAATGATTAGCCATTAAGTAAGCAGTGATTTCCCTGCCAGATTTACATGCTCACCTGAGGGGTAAAAGTAAATATTTGATTTCTTATCACATACAGCTTGGAGGTGCCTAACACTCCAATGTGTCGGTGTGGCCGGCCACTTAATTTCATGTTCGTGTTCCGGCCTATAAAGAAAAGAGAAAGAAAATAAAGTCTCACCTAACATTTCCTGTGTGGTTTTCCACAACAAACATTTCAGACAAGGAGATCTACTTCATTCGTATCATCAAGGCAGAAGACAGATAACAGAGTTAGATGCTACACACTGGTCTGTTTTGTAGCAACCACCAGTATAATAGATAGAGTTCTTCCAAGGCCTGATTAAAAATAAAAATTATGGCTACACTGACCATGGGATCAGGTCTTTTAATTATAGTAACTGCTCAGCATCCAAAGCTTCCCCACCAACGACAGGAGGTATGCTCTTTCAAAAAGAAGGCCATCAACATACAACAGAAATTGCAGTGCTTTCACCACAGAACCTTAAAAATTCTTGCCCACAGAAGGCTAAAACCAAACACAAAGTACACTCAAACACAAAAAAAGATCTTCATTCTTTCCATGAGGCTAATAAGCTCCACTTTTCTCAGTAGAGCTTATTAGTGACTGATCCACACTGCTCTCTTTGCTCCAGCAGCCAGAAGCTGACTTGAATCTGTGTGCCAAGGAATATAAGCCAAACAATCACGTGCCTGAAAAAATACCGCTGTGAACATTCCCAAAGAAGTCACTGTTAAAAACAATACACCAATGTGTCAAATCATCCTACTCGCCCCCACTGGTGAAAGAAAGCTGTTATGAATTATTATGAAATAAATGTAAGCTTCAGCAAAGCCCTGTAAATGTTTCATTTGTTAAAAGTTCTTTGTGATAAAAAGATGAATTCTTTCCCAAAAGCAGCATATGCAATTTTCTTTCTCCATGTAAAGGGCACACTTTGTAAGACTTATTTGAAGGCCCTGTTACTTTGGATGCTTCCAAAAAACTTCCTGGTAAAACAAAACAAACAAACAAAAAAACAACAACAAAAAAACCACAACAAAAACCACCACAACAACTAAAGCCAGTTTCTCTGGGGAAGCAGTTCTGCAGGATAAGAAGAGTCAGTTCTGCCTGACTCTAAGGGCACAGGGAAACTTATATTTTGGACATCTTTTCTAATGAAGCTTTTTTTTTTTTCTCCTGCTGGAGTTCCTTGTTTGAGACTGAAGTTCTAATTCTGTTAGGCTTCGCATGATTGCTTAAAAAATACCTTGCAGAGCAGCAGAGAGAGGTTTCCATGTTCAAATACCTACCCAGCATGCTGTAGAGGTTACTCAAGATGCGAGCTGGCTGCACTCTGAGTGGATGGATATCAGCAATGCTCTGAACATTGATTCCATGGTCTTGCAAGATATTCTTAATTTGATTAGATTCTGCCAAAACAGTTACTGCATAACAGAAAACAAAAACAGCAGTAAGAACCAAAGTTTGTCTCTTTTTAACTGACTCTCTCTACTGTCCCCTCTCAACTACTGCATAGTTGACTCAAAATGCACAAAGGCCGCACTTCTTTCTTAATTTATGAGCCTGTGAGATCAAAAGGGATTGCAAGAGGATGTCAGACAGATGCTGGCTCCCTGCTTCTCAAAACATCTTGCCATTTTTCTCCACTTTGGACCACAGGATAATTCAAGTTGGAAGAGTTGTCATGAGGTCTCTACTCCAACCTCCTGCTCAAAGCAGTTTCTTCCGATTTCTTTCAATACCACTAGTTTGGATCACACAGTCTCTTTCAGTAGATGGTGCTTTTCCCCCATAAAACAAGGGGAAACCCAATTTTAAAATCTTCATTGTTTTAATACAGCACACCATAACAACACAGCCGAGTCAATGGGGAACAGGTGCTATTATCTATATAGCAAGAAATGTTACAGAGGGCATAAAATGGCACAGGTAGGAAAAAAAAAGTCTCAAAATCAGAGGAATTTACAATCCAGGCTTTGATCCAAACTCATGTCCTGTTTGAGGTTTTGCCCATGTTAGTTGGCTTATTGGTTTGGAACTAATAATTCAGTATTCTTCTTTGCATTAGAAATACTTGCCAAAGAATGCTAAAAAAAAAAAAAAGCAAACATTTATATTTCTACTAGAAATTAAGCACTTCAGAATAGCAAAATGCCACCCCTGTGGGACACCAACAGGGGGTAAATAAGCACCTGCCCACATCACAGTATCACTGACCAAGGCTGCTCCTGATAAATGAGCTGGTTGCTTTTCCACAGCCATACAGGCCCTTGAAAAGCCTTTAAGTCCTGACCAGCTGGTGTCTATCTATCTGCTGCTTCATTTTCCGATTTTGGCTGTTCCTGTATTGACATAAGAAGCCACTCCCCTGCAGTAGCCAAAAGACACCTGTAAGTCAGGCTGTCTCACTTCTGTGTACAGAGATCCTCCCCACTCACTGCTCTCTGATTCCTCTGAAAAAGGGCTGCACAGAAACTGAACTAAACTAACTGGTCTCCTGCCCTTTCTTGCTAGAATCCACCAACGTTTTCCTTATCACTACAAGATTAAGTTTGACACTCTCCAGTCCCTGACCAGTCTTAAAATTTTAAGAAGTAGTGTTTTAAAAGTTTGTTAAACATGACTTTTCCCCCCAGGAAAATGGCAGCTAGGCAAACAGCCCCTTTTTCCTTCTCACAGTAACACAAAGCACCCACGTCCCATGCAAAATTCACATTTTTTTTAAACATGTCTGTCTTCTCTCCTGTACATAAGGACTTTGCCATCACATGATCCAATACACACAGAATGTTCAAAAAACTCCCCTACCTTGTACCACAACATCAGGTTTAAATCCAGTAGAAAATCTCCTGTTTAAGGGATCAATTTCACCTGCAGCAAGAAATCCCTAGAATAAATGCAAAAGAAAGAAAAAAGAAAGGAAGTAAACAAAAATTAAGTAAAAGGCTTCTGATAACAACTAGGAGAAATCTTAACCATTTTTGATATTTTAGCAGGACAGCAGGACTAAAAGTCTGATTTCTCTAACCCATCCACTAAGCAGTACATTCAATAAAAACAATGGCTGCCATACTTTTCAGAACAAGAAAACAGTTATGACTGACACAATCTGCATGTCCATATTTCCTATTTTAGAGCTGCAGCAACTGACACAATTTCACCAGGCCAGTAATTTTTCTGTAGCTCCACAGAGATATTAAATGGTTCCTTTAATAAGTCCATGGCTAATATGGGACAACTCCATAGGCATCTTATGCCACAGAGTAAGGCATAGTGTAGTGGAGCTGAAACAGTGCAAAAGCCTGTCTCTGGGACAGCCAAGTCAGCCTGGGCATATTCCTCTAGCCTAACCATATATCCACTCCATCTGAAAACTTATTCAGCTTGATTAAAAACAGACAATTGCATATCTATATTCCAAAAGAAAAGCTCCTGAAAGCTCAGAGTCACCCCTCCATGGTTCATGTACATGTTTCTACTGTAAAACACATTGTCCCCTACCTGTCAACCAAACTGTACTTAAAGCCCAAGCTATCTCAAAACAAAATGACATACAAGCTCATCTACTATCCAAGAAACAATTACCTCTGCTAACAGGCAGCTAAGGATATACAGTGATTGGCCCCAAAGATGAGGCAACTTTCCCACTGGGACACGATCCACTGAGTGAGGATTTTCATACTCCTCATCCACCTGAAAACAAACACATAAGCAAGAAAAATAGACTTAGTCTAAAGTTCTGAAGAACAATCAATAACACGGAAGTATTTGAAAAAATATGGTCTACCATCTACCTTTTCTAACCTGCCATTATAACTGACATCCAGATCTCTTGATTTTATTTTTAAGGCTACAAAGATGGAGGGGAAAAGAAAAAAAACAACAAATAAACCAAACAAAACACTCATCCCAAACCCTAATCCCTCTGAAAACTCTTTCTCCCTCACATACAAGCTCTGAAAAAGAAAGAGCAGAATCAGTCAAGAGACTAGACAGGCAGGATAATCTATGGTTTATTTCTTCTTTGAGCTTCAGTTCCTAAGTCAGCATCAGCACTTCTTAAATATATGTCTTGGTATGTGGATTTAAAACTTTAGACCTGCTCTAATATTTCTGTTGGCACCCAGATTCCCAAGTAAAAAGGGTGACAATCTGGAAGCCTAAAGCTTACCATTTCTCAGCAGGAGCTGAGAGAGGTCTCTTTGTTTTTAATAATGTGCAGTACTCTTTTTTTTTTTTTTTTAATTGCTGGTTTAGATTTATCAGCTATAGGAAAACTATAAAACTGACATTCATCTTGCTATCTATACTTTACACACTTAAGTGGATGCTGCATTTTCACAATACCTTTTCTGGAGGGACTGCATACAGTTCAGGCATTAGCACTATTCCATTTTTCTCTCTAATAAGTATTCCTTCCAGAGCCTCTCTATACTCCTGCACCTGGAAATATTTTTAAAAGAGAGTGAGAATTCACATTACAGTCTGCAAAACAAAACAGTACAGTTAAAGTTTTAGTACTTCCCAATAGTACTTTTCTGCTGAAAGTTCATTAAAAAAAAAAGAAAAAAAGGGAGGAGGGGGAATAATGACTTGCTGATGGCAAGTTCAAATTCTCAGAGACTATTCCAGCATCTCAACATTATCAGCCTCGGAAACACAAACACTCATCTTTAATCTAAAGCACACTACTGCAGTACAAAACTTCTAACATATTCCTATCAAGAAGCCACTGGAACAAATCCTCCATGAAGCCTGCAATGGATGATGCAGTGAAATGGATGACAGGACTGTCAATATCCCTAAAAGTGTAAGGCATATACAGTGTTACCTTTCTACCATGCACATTTGTCTACGCTGAATTCTGCTCTGCAGGATTGGGAAATCAGTTTCTCTTAACAGATTTCCCCCATGGAAAACTTAAAATAGATTCAATCTGTTTAAAAATACCTAAGTTAACTGAACAGAAAATCCTCTTGCTCTTGTGTGTTAGACAACAAATGATGAACAGGACTACCAGAGTGATACAAACCAAAGAAATTTAATATTCCTTTTACCATATCCCTTACTTAGTTCCATTTCTTAACTATTCCATTACAAGTTTTAAATTACAGGGAAGTTGTTTCCAAGCACTACCAGCACCTGCCTCTTGAATTCTATTTCTGCTATCCCTTTCTGAGTACAGTGGAACAGGCAAGCTAAGGTACCCACAGGTTCCTGTTATGGTACACTGACATTTTCAGCATCCTGCACTTCTCCACTCTGAGTCCTCAGGGTGCTTATTTTCCTAACAAATGCTACCATTGCAACCACTTGTTTGCAGCAGTAATTGGGGAAAACTAGACACTCACCTGAGTGTCTCACTGACTCAGGCAGCTATGTTTAAATGGTGGGAACTGGGAGCAACTGCTCAGTCTGACCATGCCCCAGCACAGCCCATCTGCACATCACAAAGGCCACCAGGTACACACCACCCGGGATAATCCAACTAAGGTCCAGAGACTGCTCTGTGAAGTGGCATTTTATTGACATGACTGAAGTTTCAGTAAACTTACTGATTTTCCCCCTCATGAAATAATGCCATTTCTCTCTCCACCAGACTATTTTTACTGTGTCTAGGAAAGCAACTGACATTTCTTGTGTCACTAAGTATTTCACTTGATTTACAACATCTGGTACAGAAAGAGGGCTTTTTGGTCTGAAATTCTGTTTTGTTTCTGATACCATTTTATTTTTAGGGGTTATGTTTAGCAATCTCCCATCCCTCTGCATACCAGGTGATTTAAAATCACAGGTATTTTTTACTTCCTTCAAGCCACCAGTCTACAGGAGTCTTGGTATGAATACATTTAGTCCTGGCTACTTGTTGCTCTTTAATTCACCAATACTCTCCAGGTGCCACTATAACCTTTGGAGTGCTACAACCAATTTAGCTCCCCTAATCACTGCATGCTTGACACAGTAAAGGCATGAAGTAACTTAGGGAAGTAGTGAAAATGAAATGGCTCCTCATAATCCAACCCCAAATCTCCCTGAATGTATGAGAGGACTGAAAGTACTATGAACCTTGTTCTCAGCAGCCAAGCCACATAGGTTGTGGGAAAAAGAAGCTCGTCTCATCTTGAAGTAACTGGAAAGGGGGCATCAAGGTTGGTGATAAGACAGAACCAGGCAAATAAATCCCGTTCAGCCCAGTTTGACCACACCAGCTTACAGTGCCACTCAACCTAGCAGAGGGAGTGCAACAAAGTCCCAGTGTGCTCAACACCACAGCCTCTGCCATGTCATGAACTCCCCAGGAAGGTGAGATTGGCCGAAGACTACTCTCACCCTGCTGATGGGGTATCCAGCTGATACCCAAAACAAATACAGAATAAAGCTACAAAATACTGGGGCTAAATAGATTTGCATTTCCATTGAAAGCAATTTCTCCTTTCCTCACCTGAATTTTGTCCTCATTAAATACTCCATCAATTAGGAAGTATGTCCAGAATACCGGCCACTCACATTCAATATTCTCAAAGAGCTTGAGCTCAGCAGGATCATAGTGCAGCCTGCTTGGATCCTAGAAATTCAATCATGTTATTTAGTCACAGTGCTAAATTAGTTACTCATATTCCAATCATAATGGAAGCCTATTTTACACAAGTAATTAAACCCAGAAAACCTATAAAACCACTGGAAATTGTTTCCATGCAGCCTTTTGACTTATTTTTCACATTCAGTCTCAAACTCACTTGATCACTCCCCTGACAAATCAACCCCAGAATCTAGGTGTCACCCAAATACTCCTGGCTCTGCCCGAGTTCAAGGATATTTTGGGATGCCTCAGAGGCACCACTTCCCCTTAGGCATCATAAGCATATCTAAAGCTTCATTCCTTACAGAATTACAAATTACATTCTGTCTTTAATAACTGGTTTTCAAACCCTGCGTCTCCTTTAGATATGTGTCATTTCCAGGGTGGATACCTGGATTACCTCCAGGTACTAAGATGCCTTAACAGTGATACAGAACTTCACCCCTTCATGTAAATGAGACAAAAAATGTCTACAAACAAGACATAAAATTCTTCCTAACATCTACTGAAAACAGATACCAGAAATACCTCTCTGGGCGTCTTGTAACCATCTCGCAGAAAGCGACAGCAGCCATAGCGGCCCTGTGAAAACAGACAAAACTGTAGAAAACTTCACACACTGCTCTTCCCCACAGACTAACAGCAGCACAAAAGTATATGCTGAGTTTCAAGTGTCACTTAGGGATTTTCCTGCTTCTCCTCCATGCACAGATGCACCAAGTCTGGCAAAGTTTGTTTAATCAGGATTTTCGGTGAAGAAAGGGAGGATTTGCTTTTCCCTCTGGAAAATAAAAATAAAGGAAATCCTTACCTGCAGTTTGGATATGATTTCACTCTTGGTCACGTTAACAAGGTTTAGATCCTCCACTGCAAAAGCCGGGTAAGAAATGATAGAGAGAAGGCCAGCATCTATCTCCTTTGACGTGGATGCCCTTGGCAACATGGAGTATAGTATAGACTGAGCAAAACAGGAACAGAGGAGAGAGGGATGTAAAAATAATTTAGCTACTTCCAAAGACTATGTCAAGTGCAAATGGAATAGACTATACTATTTGCAAACTGACAGAGAACTCACTGCATAATTATTTTTAACTGAGTTAATACAAGAATGTTTCACACCACTCACTTTCACATGATCTACTAGAAATGAGGTGACCAGCACAGTCTAAAGCCATGCTTATTATGTTACATCCTTGGTTCAGTTAATCAACATCTAATTTACAAACAAAAGGGAGAGGGTGTTGGGTTTTCCCCTAGCAAAGGAAACAGAAGACTAATTTTTACCTGACAATGTTCTACTTCATCAGGAAGAACATGAATCACTGATTTGTGTCCTCCATGAGCTCCAAAAAGATCTAGTTCATCAATTGCTTCCAAAGCAGCCTTCAAAAAAACCCAAACAACAACCCCAAACCATTAAATGCCTTTTAAGCCAAGTATACACTGTAGCACCTGTGATTATCCTTTGAGGGAAATCACATAAAACAGAAGTTTGATTCACAGACATTTTTCATCTTTAAAGGATATTTTAGAAAATATTTTAGAAAAACTAAATATTTCTATCTTTCCACTCGTAGGATACAGGAGTGATGTGTTGGTGACCCATCTTAAAATTTAAAGGCAATGCAGGGCTTCCACAGAGATAACATCTAAAGTACTTAGTAATAAATGCTTCTCTTTTACTATATTCCAAAATAGCCCCCACGTTCAGTTGCCTTTCACTCCTCCTGCCTGAAGGTCTATTCAAAGAGGAAGGCTTGTTCAAGGCACTCCAGAATCAGCAGAGGCCAGTGCCCAGAGAAGAGAGCATCACCTTTTCTGATGCCATCACTTCCCAAGGGAAAGAAATGAGATGTCTGCTCTCTTCACAGCCAACCGAGGCACAGCATGCTCCACATCAACAGATGAGTCACCGCATCTCATACCTCTTGGCCATAATCCATTTGCCTAGTGAAGACATTAGCAGCTCAATCACTGAGTCCATTTGAGATGTCCTACTTTAACCTAGCAGGCTACAAACCTTGGCTTTGAAGAGGTGGAGTGTGCAGCACCACACAAGGAATGTGGCAGGAAGAGAGCAAGGACCAGACAGTCAAATCCAGGCTAGCAAGGCCTTCTTCTGAAATGCACATTCACAGGGTTGCAGCAGCACTGAATGCTGCTCTGTGCCCATTTTTGTCTTGCAGCTTCACGGTAACATCAACCTCTGACAAAGGAAGGGTTGCTCAGCGCAGCTTGCCTTATCTCTCGGCAGCGGGGCAAGGGTCTTTTTCTTCTTCCAACACAAACATGGGTTTAGTGGCACTGCAGAGCCCCTCTCTCTAGTGAGGCCCTAGAGCAGCAGATGTTCCTGACAGCAGAAGAAAGCCCCACTGAGGAACTGACAGCCATGACCATGAGCAGTCTTAATGGTGCAGAAAAGGCACTGAGATCCACTCAAAGGCGTACGCTCTGTGCTGTACTGCTGCCACGGGCAGCCACACAAAGCAGATACAGGAGAGAAATATTAAGAGGGAGAATTCCCAAGGCAGATTTAGAAGAATAGCATCTACCTCACCCTCTGCAGCAGGGCCTCCAGCATGCTCCCCCACAGTTCTCAGTCCAAACAGCACTTCTACTGAACACAGAGCCACAGAGAAGCAAAGCTGTGCAGTGAGTCCTGCAGACTGTCCTGACCTCAACACACCCAGAAGTCATGCAGAGACCACAGCGACCCATGCCAGGCTGTCAGCGCAAAAGATCTCATACTGCACAGCTAAGGAATAACCTCCCCCCATGGACACTGCCCCATCACTCTTTGACCAAAGTGTAGCCAAGACCAGCAGTTTCTCCCTCTTGCAGTCACATAAGATCTTGATAACTAATAAATCCTATTGAAATGCAACTCCACCCTTGGCCTTAACGATATTTGGCTTCTGTTAGACTGACAGACAACATGTAAAAAGGTAGCTGTCAATTACACATTTACATTTATGGCCTTCTGAGCTTCATTTAGTACCTCCATGACCTTGTGCTATGAGGGAACCAGAAATATCCACTTCCTTTTAAGTACATCTTTACTCATTTCTCTCCCTACATTACTTGTGAATAATCTTAGACTGATATTCTGCTGTTTTCCAGAATTTACATCTGACTTAATCTTACCATGAAAACATCACAGACAATACTGGGGCTGGAGAACTAAGAAAGAGAGACAGAAAACCAGAGGCTACTCTATGAGACTGCATCTCACTGAACCTTATCAGATTCATGGCTCGATGAACCTGGTACCCTTCTTGCAATCCCTGGAACGACGGTGCTGAGGTCCTTCAATGAAAGCCATTATCACAAGGATTTTACACTAAAAAATACTCACTCACACCCAAACACAAATTCTTATACAATCAGTTAACCATCGGGGTGGCCAAGAAC
>NW_010300257.1:0-8170 GCF_000700745.2 Antrostomus carolinensis | reverse complement strand
AGAAGAGCCGAGAAGGAGGTGTCAGGAAGACATTCTCACTTTGGCCATCCCTACGGAGCTTGCGTTCAGTTCAGGGATGCCCTGGTTTGTCTTATCGCCACGTTCCCAAATTCCATAATCCTGCAACAACATCATCAAGAAAAAAATTGGCATGATTATATAACAAAAACAATGTTGTCCTCCCTCATCCCACAACTAAACCAGACCCCTGCATGAAATTAGTTTGCCGGGAAAGGGGGAAAGGGGGAAAGGAAAAAGTAATAAAAGAAAAAGGCTCCAAGTCTCCAAAGAGCCCCTCTTCATGTTTAAAGAGCAGCACACAGAAATATACCTCAGCAGGATCAGGTCTACAGTCATGAATCACTGTCTTCACAGAACACAGAAAGCCATTTGTCCTTCCCCCCTGTGCATGCTTCTCCCTGTGCCCTTTCCAACTCACCACTTTCCAAAAATTTTGCTAACACTTTGCTCTTTTTAGAAAGGCCCGTAAGATTTTAATGAGACATCAGGAAATATTATTAATTATCAATAAAGAAAACCTATTATTATGATAGAACAAGTATACCTCACTCAGGCAGCAGTAAATCCTCCACCGCCCTCCCACCGTCTCCAAAGATGCTGCTCACAATGTAAAGTACTGACAAGTACTGATATCTTCTCATCGACAAAGAGGTCCCTATTTTCCTTCTCCATTAGTAAATAATTTTCCAGCCAGATCTGAGCAGTGTTGAGGTGATTTACATATAAATAGCTACTTACAGCAACTTTGTAGGCCGCTTCTATGTAAAAAACAAGATTCTGAATAAAAGTAACTTCATCAAGGGTGAAGATAATACGTAACCCTGATTAAAAGAACAGAAGAGAGTAATTACACTGTATTAGAACTGAAATATTTACTCTTTGGTGAGTTTCATGCTTTTGTTTATTTGCTACCAACTGCTGCTTACTGAAATCAATTGAAAAACTCAAGCTGATTTCAAAAGATGAGGCAGCAAGCCTCAATACTCGCTGCTGATGAAATACTTCAAGTGCCACCAAGACATACTGTTTCAGGCACCAACCAAAGACCACCCCTGCGAGGGGGGCATTCGACACGGTGGGTACAAAGCAGAGACAGTTGAGCCAGCTCTGGCTCTCGAGTGTTGTAACCCAATTCCTGCAGCTCCCCACCCCTCCGCCTGCTTAGTGCTCTATCGAGGGACCACCAGGATGACCAGGTGCCTGCTCTGCAGGGGTCAATTGCAAGGTGCTCTGAGGACAGAAAAATGGGTAAAGAAACAAATCCTTACCCTCACAGGAGGAGTTCAGTTGAGAAGAGCACAAGATAAAATAGTGCCAGCAAGAAGAACACAGACAGCACTAGTGGCACCTGACTCAGTGTCGCCACTCTGAAGAAACCTGGTTGTCCATTAGGATGCCACATGTAGTCTTCAAACACAAAACTCTTCTCTGACCTGACTCTGAATATCTCACGTATTTGTATGCCAACAAACATCAAGGGAATGGACACTGCCAGTTACTATAAACATGGAATCCTAACTAAGTCATGTCTCTTCTCCTGTGAAGTATTACTTTCTTCCGAGTAATAATTATGTAAAGGTCTTTGAAGCTAGTTAACAACTTTTCCTTCTTAAATGAAAGCTAGAACAGAAAAAGACTGCAACAATAGTCAAGGCTAAAATATCTTCTGCTTACCTGATGCAGTCATCTGTGCCAAGAACAGCAGGTAAAGGGAAGTTGCATCCACTTGTAGATGTCCCCACTGGTCATCCCCAACCACCGTGGCACAAGTTGCAGAGTTATACTTGGCATGTAGGCAGTCTTTTGTACTCTGTGTGTGTTTGAACTTCTCTACCTTGTCTACCTAAAAAACACCACAAACCTAAAATCTGAAACATTTCAGAATAAATTCTCCAAACTATTTCAAAATGAACAACTTTTCTTAGAGGAGGGGAAACTTGAGGTCCTAATTCCTGTTACCTCACTTCAGTGTGTTTTGATTGATCACACTGCTTAAACACAACTCTAACTTTAGGCTCCAGCTAACTGCACATCTCTTTCGGAAAGAATAAGATGAAATTACCTCCCTGAGTTCAGATCTTAGTTACAGGTATGCGTCTTGGTGAAAATCAGTTTGCAAAGGCAAAACTGTTATTTGCTACAAGCACAATCTCAAAAAGCTGCAAGTAAGATCAGAGTTTGGCTCAGGAGTATTAAAGACTCCCCACACCACCATCTACATGCACGCAAAAAAAAAAATCACTCTACCAAAAAGACAGGAGAAATACATTCAACTCATGCCTATGACATTACCTGTCTCATCATGCACTGTAAGAGTCCTCGCATCAGCTTCACAACATTCTGCAGGAACAAAACAGAGCAGTGACACCCTCACAGGGCCAGCCTCAGCAGCTGTTACAAACAACATTCAGAAGTGCCAAAGTTCACACCCCATACTAACACCCTGCCAAAGGTAAAAAATTGCATTGCATTACATGCCTTTTTTGTTAATATACTGGTGGATTTTTATTCCCACATCCCTATCTAGGAGAATAAATCTTTTCCCAAAGGCCCTATCTAAACAGTGGAGCAACTCTCTGTGGTCTTTCTATCCAGCTAAGGAAGTAAGAAGAATGCTATGTTTTGTAAGAATAATGATGATGACTTTTAGAGTGACAGATCCAGGGAACACTGGCAGGTGACTGCAGGACATTGACATGACTAGAAAACCTGTGGAGCTGCTTCTCCTCTTTATACAGTACAACAGAAAGCAGATGACTAATGTAAAGAAAGGGCCTTTAGTGCATATAGAGAAGCATAAGATCTTGCCTTAAATGAAGAAACCAACCCCATCTTTTTACCCCAAAATTCTTATAGTCTCAAAATATGACCATGCAAACTGAGTCAAGGTTATTCAGTCACCACAGATCTCCATGGTTTGAGCAGTACATGTCAGCATAGAATTTACCCAGTGTCTTCAAAATAACAGTAGGACACTGACACCAACGCTCCCTCACTTCCCCATTTAACCCACCTCTACACTCTTACTTCCAATACCCGCTTCCCCAGCTGCAGATTATAGAAACTAACTGTGTGAGTTACCTCCCCTTCCAATTCTCCAGCACATGAGTCTTACCAGTATGGAGGTTGTTGCCTTGTCTGGTTTGAGCAAACACATCTATAAACCATGTGCAACTTTGAAAGATTGCTACTTTAAATGGCATGCTTCTCCTTACGGGGAGGAATGATCTGGCAGAGAAACTGCTACCCTGGGATCCAGGTGACCTGGGTTTGATTTTCTGCTCCACAATGCTTCTCATAAGGGATCTCAAGGTTTAATCAGAAGCTTGTAAATCTGGGCACAAAATCTCTCAAAAGCCTCATTTTCAACAATCAGCCAACCAATGGAAGTTTGATTCCTAAATGTATTTGTTTTATTTATATTTTAATTCAGATGTTAGCCTCTCTGCCACAGTTCTCCAAATCTTGCTTGCTGGAAGGCTGCCAGGAACACTGTACACCATGTGCTGCATGGATACTGACTGCAATAGGAACAAGACACGTACTCCGAGCTGGGAAACCCTGCCAGATCTAGACATAGCAGCAATGTGAATGCACCATTCCAAACAAAAACCAAACAAACAATGTGCTGGTTTACATCAAACTTTGAAATACCTGCTCGAGTTCGTAGGCCTTGGCCTTATCCTCATCCCGGTCTGCGTTCTTCCGATAAGCCATCCCCAGCCCCCAGACGGCCAGGATGCTGTAGATGTTGTCCCGTACCCAGGCATCCTTATGGTCTGTGCCAGCCGAAAGGAGCCCTGTAACTGGATTCTAACCATGCAGGAAGGAATAAAGAACAAACATTACTACCTGAAATCCCACCTTTCCATATCAAAGAACAAGAGAGAGCCAAAGATGATTTCACACTGATTGCACACTGAGGCTGCTCATAATTTTGCAACAGAAGTGAGGGTCTCATCTTTCTCTCCCAAACTCACACAAGTGAAATGCAAAATTCCTTTAAACACTTCAGGATACAAAGCTTATGGCACCCAGCTGAGCATCCTCATTCACACAGGATTATTAGCAAAGTCACCAAGTGAAACCTGAAATACACTGAGCAAATAGGAATTTAAATGCCACATAAACGTAAGGAAAAGAGGGTACTGAATTAACATTAGAAACGGAGTCTGGGACCTCTTCTTCTCTCTGCAAATGGTCCATAGCATAATCTTGAGGAGGTAAGAAACCACTACTTCCCTTCTAGGAAATTAAAAAAGTCTTTCTATTTATTTACCTGCTTGGTTTATGACAGCTAAAGCATGAATGCATGCAGAGATTTTTTTATATCCTCCTTTGGAAAATGTACAGAAAGACAAATTCTGATGGTGTTGAAAAGCCTGAAAACTAGCACACCGAGTAGTCTCCTGCATCCCAAATACTCCATTAAATTTTACATCTCATCACTAATTCCCATCACTTCATTATCATTTTTAAGACAATCTTTTTCAGCCATACATTCTTCATTACAAAAAAAAAAAAAGTTAGAGAGGCAAAAGGTCAACAGAGCTTTCAATCAAATCAAGCCTTTACAGCAAATTTCAGTGAATGAAGACTGAAGGTGTTGCCAAGGCTGGTGTGACAAGGGGCAAAGATTACAATAATAAAGATAAATAAAATTAAAAAGAATACATTCACCAGTTTCTCATTTCTGCCACATGCTGGTTCACTCAAGTCCTTCTGTAGTTATTTTTAAGAAAGAAGTTTTGAGGGGGAGGAGCTTCAGTTACAGTTTCCTGGGCTTTGCATGTGACAACTGAACAAGACAAAGGTGACAGCCTGACACCCATGACAGGGGACAGTCAGTGCTATTGTTAAGGTTTAAATTCAGCCACATGTAGTGGCTCACTGAGAGTAGAAACGCATAGTTCTTCTGAAAGAGTCACTCAGTATGCTCTTCACACAAGTGAAGGTAACAACAGCAGGACCACCTACTCATCTATTTGCACATATGAACCCAAAGAGCTTAAAAACCTTCTTTCTGAACTTGAAAAGTAAAACCAAGGAGTAACAGAAGAAGAACAAGTGAGCGAGTAAAAAAAGGAGACCCCACTCCACTCCCAGTTCAGCACTGCACCTGCATGGCAAAAACCAGGATCCTCAAAGGCAGATGGCATATTCCCAGTGTTTGTAGAGTGTACTTTGTTTCCCTCCTCCTGTTGCACAACAAACTTCTACATACCTGCAGCCCTGGCTTGAGACATTGCTCTGCTGCCTGAGAAATGACCATTTTGTTTTGTTTTTCCCCACCCTCTATGCTGGGCTGGTCACCAGCTCCAAAAAAAAAAATGCCTTCAGGTACCATGATGGAAATCCTGGAAGAATGGTCCATGCAAGACTTTAAGGACCATTCAGTCCCCAGGGAGGGACCTACCTACCATTAAGAGGACATACTGAACACATCCAAGGGCAGCTATCACCATTTCAGTGCCTTTGCTTCCTCTACAAGAAGGTCCCAGCTCTTGGGGTGTGCTGGGGCTGGCTCTCACGGACTGAGAACACATTAATGTCTTGTGGGGTTGGTTTTTTTTTGTTTTTTGTTTGTTTTAGAAACTGTTTACTCTTGAAAACTACAATAATTTTATTTTGTTACCTGCTGACACCATATGAAAAGGTGCTTACAAGGTGCTAAAGAATCTGAAGAAACATTGAGTGTGCTTAACCCCAAAGTTGTCAAAGGGATGTGGGCTCAGCAAGTACTTCAAAGCATTACATCTACACAGTGATTGATAACTGGACTAGTGGGTCTCATCCTACAAATCACTGCACATACACATCCACAGAGCAAAGAATGTTGCCAGCACCCACAGGCTTTGTGAGCTGACAGCACAGAAAGCTGATTGCTAGACTAAAACTTTAAACTGTTGTATCATGCCTAATCCTATTTTTAAGTATGTTTGTTAGTCTGGAGACAAAAAAACCTAAAACTCAACATAATCTCCTACAAGGGACTAGACACTAACAAGAACTTCACCAATACAAGCACAAAATAGCAGGGTTCTAACCAGAGCAGCAATACAAGTAAGCCCACATTTAGCATCTTGCTGAAAATCTATTTAATTTGCATCTGTTTCATTCATCTGTCAGATGAAAACTGAGGTAAGCACTAGCAAAGTTTGCAGATTGTTTTAGCGAAACCAGACATAATACAATTGGGGTTACTGATAATGTATGCCAAATGTGCTTTCCTTATCAGCTCCATCTGCTTTTCTCTTACAGTACCCTAGCAATACTTAATATGTATATAGACGTTAAGTTTTGCTATTTTATGGACCAAGATTCACATTTTTTCTTATTTAATTCAAATTAACAAGCAGCTGAGAATAGCCTTCTGGTGATGCTCTTCAGTGCTTTCTCAGCTACAGTACTGAAGCATCTCTCTGTCCCCCATCCCCAGGGGCACATGCAATAGCTGGCAGACCCCACACCACAGCAGGCTGGTATAACCGATGCACGGGCACAAGACAGGAGACAGTGGTTTGGTCTTAGCCTCCTTGTACACCCTGTAACAGGATTGTTCCTATCACCATGCATGCTGCAGGGACTGATCAGCAGAATGCAACACTTGCAAAACATTAAAAAGTTTGCTATGGACTCAATCCTGCAAGGTGCTGCATACACAAAACTGTCAGTCCTGGTGAGAGGTCTGGACTTGTGCTTGGAATGCAGGTCTGCTGGTAGCATGTGTATTCTGAATTATAATCTGCCTCTAAAATGATGTTGATTTAGAGTGATTGGAATGAACATAAGATCAATTGCTGCTACTGAGAAACCTGGCCCCTGGTATACTAAACACCTTCTTATCAATGCAAAATGTCATGAGGAGACTCTGTGTTCTTGCTGTACCCTTACAAGAGGGAGCTCGTTACTGTCCTCCATCAGAGCACACCAGTTGACGTGCCAAGTCGAAACATCTGGCACATTTGTGGATACAAGGTACAAGGTCACACTCACACATCACTCCTGCCCTAAGCAGCAGCACCTCAGAGGCATCTTAAATGCCTCCTCGCTCTTCTGTCAGGCTGCTCCTGAGCAAACCAATGGCTTAAATTCCCCTCACTGGCTCCATCCTGAAAGGCAGCAGGAAGGCATCACCAGTGAAGCAGCAGCCCAGCCCAGCCCACCATAGGCTATTCCACCCCCAATTAAGATGAGGTTGCACGTGTCCCAAGGACAACCATCCTAACTTGCCCAAGAAAGCTCTGCATCTCTTTACCCAGCTGAGCAGGACATTTCCAGTCTATTGCAATGGAAGACCATAAAGAGTATAGATATAGAAAACAAATCTAGAAGCCTGTCTTGCAGCACCTCTGTGGGCCCTCCTGTGATACTGTTGTCCCTCTGCCCTGCAGCTAGCCTGTGACTTGCTTTCCACATTCAGAAGAAAACTTACTTATCTCCTTCATCCACATCTGAACTCTCCCCAGCATTGAGCACTTAATGAAAAAGGCAGCACTGAGTCATGAACATGCATCCAAGCACTGTCTATAGAAATTACAATTTTCTGGGTCACTGGCATAAACTCTTATATTGCCATTACGTTACCCTTTTTATTATTGTTACCCATCAATAACATTAAGGCATAGCATTCATGGAGCATGTTTGATCTCTGGATCCCAGAGGCTCCATCTCTCCTCTAATGGAGGCTGTTATTGGCTTCCTCATCCTATAAACACAGAAATCAAGGCAGGCACTGCAAGCCAAAGTGACTTGTCCAAGGTCATCCTGCAGTCAAAAGGCAGAGACAGGAGCACAACTCAAAGCATCTCCTACACCCCAGCAGAGTGAGAGAGCAAAATTATCTTCTCACACCACTTACACCACGTCCTTTCATTTGTTTCTAATGAACAAACATTAATTCACAGGTGTCTGGACCCGTAACAACAGCCAGTGACAAAAGTATTAGTGACCTAAGTGGATTTGGGTCCTCAACTCATCTTTCACTGCTTTCCAATTTCTTGTAACTCTCAGCAACTAAGTGTATTTGGGAACTGATTTGTGCAAAAACCCAGCTGCTCTCGTCTCTCTGTACTGGAGTGTTTTACCCGAAGCACGACACCGCAGAGCGTGCCGAGTGCCCATCCCCAGAGCCCGCCCGGGTGAAGCA
>NW_010300256.1:0-3122 GCF_000700745.2 Antrostomus carolinensis | reverse complement strand
TCAACCTACAAGTCTCCTTACCTTTACCTCTGCAATTCTCTCCCCCATTCCCTGAGTGGGGTGGAAGGGCTACAAGTGGTTGTGTCTTGTTTGGCTGCCCCCCCAGTTGAACTATCACATCTTTGATTTGGTGGAGGACTTGAGCTCCTCCTAAGCACACGTTCTGCCCCAGCACAAGCCCTGAGTTAAAATACCTGGTTGACCAGACCACTAACTGCCTTAGAAATGCTTCACCGCTCTACCATCCCACCAGAGCAACTTCAATTCGGGACATATCCCAATTTCTGAGTGGTTAGTAAAATGTTCCATTTAATCAAATGATTATTTTGGAGTTAATTGATAACAGCTGCAGGTATAAAACTCATCATGAGAACAACCCAAATAATCCCAAGAGAACTGCTAATTCCATTTTCTCTCTAGTAAAATCACTGATCCTTAAATGAAAACACAGCGATTCACAGAATGTTGGGGATTGGAAGGGACCTCAGGAGATCATCCAGTCCAACCTCCCTGTCAAAGCAGGAACACCTTACAGCAGGTCTCACAGGAACACATCCAGGTGGGTTTTGAACATCTCCAGAGAAGGAGACTCCACAACCTCTCTGGGCAGCCTTTTCCAGTGTCCTCTCACTCGCACAGTGAAAAAGTTCTTCTTCATGTTTACATGGAACCTCCTACGCTCCCGCTTGCACCCGTTGCCCCTTGTCCTACTGTTGGACATCACTGAGAAGAGCCTGGCTCCATCCTCCTGACATTCACCCTTAACATATTTATAAACATTAATGAGGTCACCCCTCAGTCTCCTCTTCTCCAAACTAAAAGATTCTCACAGATGCAAGCACCTCTGAATACAGACCATCAGGAAACACCAACGTGACATCAAATCTCAGGTCCATTTGGATCCAAAAAGGGAACTGGAGCATCAGGAGATGGACAGGTCTTTGTGTTACACACTTGGAAAAGGCAGGACCAACACCTTTGGTACTGCAGAGCTCCTGCCACGTATCCCAAAAGCCTGTTTAACAGGGCAAACAAGGAAAAAAGCTGGATCACCTCAGCAGGGAAAGAAAAGGCTGACCCAGCTTTTGGCTGCAGTACATGAAGTAGGTCACGCTCCTCCCCAGCCATCCCACTGTCCTCAGACATGTTTTGTGTCCAGCACAGGATCTTGCAGCTCCCTGAGGACACAGGTGGGTGCTCACTCACCACGCAGTCATCAGCATCCATCAGATCCAGGCTCCAGTGCAACCACATCCACCCAGTGGGATCACGAGGCCGGAATGGACCATCCGGCACTACAATCGGTTTGTTAATGAGTGTTGGTGCCTCACACAGAACCCCAGAATTGCCCAGGTTGGAAAAGACCTTTAAGATCATCGAGTCCAATCATGAACCCAACACTGACAAGTCCCCTATGACTAACCCATGTCCCTCAGCACTGTGTCTACACCACTCTTCAATCCCTCCAGGGATGGGAACTCCACCACTGCCCTGGCCAACCCCTTCCAATGCCTCAGAACCCTTTCAGCAAAGAAATTCTTCCTCACATCCCATCTCAACTGCCCTTGGGGCAACTTGGGGCCATTTCCAATTGCCCTGTCACTTGGTCCTTGGTTGAACAGACCCACCCCCACCTCTCTCCACCCTCCTCCAAGGGACTTGCACAGAGACACAACGTCTCCCCTCAGCCTCCTGTTCTCCAGGCTCAACAACCCCAGTTCCCTCAGCCACAAGGGAACTCAGCACACTTGTGCTCCAGACCCTTCCCCAGCTCCGCTGCCCTTCTCTGGACACGCTCCAGCACCTCCATGTCCTTCTTGGAGTCAGGGGCCCAACACTGAACCCAGCTCTCGAGCTGTGGTCTCAGCAGTGCCCAGTCCAGGGGGAAGAGAACTTCCCTGGTCCTGCTGGCCACACCAGTGCTGATCCAGGCCAGGATGCCCTTGGAGGCATATCCAGACTGAAGACAACAATAATCAGAGTTAAGCCATTCAGCTGGCCCAGGACTATCACCAGTTTGCTCCCAGCAAGAGACACAATGGGTGTTGCCTTGACATCAAGCCAGACATGTAATATCACCTTCACTGCTCCATTTGCACCCCACTCAGCTCCCAGTAACATCTCTGAACCCCACCTACTTCCCTCACACTTGTCTCACAAAAAATGACAAGACTTAAAACTCCACCACCTGATGAATACCCTCACTTTGCATAAGCAGAGAGAAATAAAACCAACCTTCTCAAAACCTCTCAGATCATCTGAGAACCAAGAATTGAACCCATCACCCTTCACTTAGTCCCAGTTTGCTCCAGGACTGCTGTGAAACCAGAAGACACCTACCACTACATACATCATTATACATTTAGGGGCAGCAAATGTGAGGAATATCTGAGCTTCTCCAAGTTCTGTCACCAGCTAAACTCTCTCATCAGACTTTGGGATGTTGCCTTGACAGTGTCCCCACCCCATCCAGCATCTAACAATCTCTTTATACGAGACCACACGTATCCTTGGACAAAACAAAAGAGTCTCAGCACATGTAGGAACAGTCCAGCAATAATTCAACAGCTGGAGAAACCCAGAAGATGAGAATAGTTCAAGACTTGAAGCTGCAAATACATTGTCTGGGGTTGAATCCTCTCAAAAAAAAATAAAGGGTGTAAGGGATTTGTTGTAAGTACTCTGATAAAATAATCAATATTTGATTATATAGAAGCGTTGGGTTTGATTAAGTAGTAGAAAATTGTAAAGCATAATGTATAAATTACGATTGTTTGCTCACCAAGAAGAGACTGTAAAGTCCCAGGTCCATTGTAATCATTAACTTAGTGCTGGAGTTCAGAACAATGGATCTTCACCATGGAATTTCAGAAATCAACATTTATTCCCTTCGTGTTCCTTGAAGCATTAAGACTCTTTTGTTTTACTGTCCACTGGGATGTGACAAGAGAAGGTGCTGAGCCAACTCCTTGGGACAAGGTAGACAGAAGTGCTGGAAACAGGCCCAAGAATGAGCTGAGGACGCGCAAAGGAAAAGTACAACCAAAGGACACAGTGACAACGACCACCAGAAGACCATGATGAGAAAAGATCAGAGAACCATAGAATGGTTTGGGTTGGAA
>NW_010300255.1:2721-6079 GCF_000700745.2 Antrostomus carolinensis | reverse complement strand
TCTAGCCAGGGTCAACCCACCACAGTAGGTAATGGGCAAGTAATGATAAATATACACATATTCTGGAGTGCAGTTGCAATCATAGATTGATCCTGAAAGTATAAGCATGACATAAAGACTAGGTAATAGTCCTAACATGGACACACAAACTGAGCAGGCTTTACTGCTGGTGGTCACTGGACGGCATTTCTCTCCTGAATGCCAGCAATTCAAGATTTATGGGGAGTCAGTGCATTTTAGGTTTCTTTTTATGTTGTTCAGTAATTCAATTTCTGGGTACACTCACACATTGTCTGACTGGACGCAAACCCAAGTGACTTACTCCACGCTCCTGTACAGATCTGAATGCCAAGTGTCACCTGGTCCAGCTCTTGGAGTTAAGTGATCTTTACTAACCTTGAACTACCTGCTGTTTATCTGGGTAGTAAGAGGCTGCCAGACATGAGCAGCCCTGCAGTAACTGCTTCTGTGCAGTTTCTTATTCCCCGCTAATGCTGCACAATACGCAGTCTGATTGTGATAATGCTGCACAATATGCAGCCTTACCAGAATGAGTGTCCTCCCCTTCATGAAGGGTCAGAGCAGGCACCCTGCCAGTCGTGGTGGAGCAGCTGATGCACAGTAACTTGAGTCCATACTGCCATGGTATAGCATGAAGCAGTTCTGCAGGTCTCCCTGAGGCAGTAGTAACTGGGACGATGGAGTGAGGGTCTGCTTCCTTTTGGGTTTCAGTAAAAGCATTGTTCTTAATTCAGATCTAGGTCACTGCTAACTCAGAAACTTCACACCATGCTCCTTCGCCTGGTGTAGATGTGCCTTGGAATTAGGACAGCCTTGGATGCTTGTGTGCTGAGTGCTGAAAAATGAGTGCTGAAAGATATAAGAGTGCCTACTTTACAATTCTCAGTATCTGCCTGATAAGAGAGATGTGGGTGAGTTTTTTCCAGATCTGCTCTTTTCACACATGACAGAGGAATCAACCTTTCCCCTCTTTAGTCCAGTCAAAGTGCAAGAGCTATTCCCAAAATACCAGGTTCATTTGAGAGATTATAGCCTCAGCCTGCATATGGGCTGTCAACAACTAATATTAAGAGGTTAAAAGTGTTCCTCAAACTTTGTGGGCAGCATTCTCTTCCAGTGCTATCATTCTGCAAATCAGAGTACTCATTTTTAATTAAAGTGCAACAAGAAATACTAGGAATGATAATAAATGGTTTTGATTTGGCCCATCCTTGCTCCTTTAGCCTCCATGGCTAAGCCTCTTGGTTAGCAATTTGCTATCATTTATGAAAAAGAAATAAAGAATCCAGTATGTTTAAAACAGAATTTGGAACACTCATTTTATTTTTGAACAGCTCTTCTGTTTGTCACTGAAATCAGGAATGAACTTCTTAAACACCAATGTAGTCTTAAGAAGCGGGCATTCTCTGTTGTGGTGCCAGATGCATAGGGGATCGTTCCACCTATTCTGCATATCAACTAGTCCCTCTACCAAAGCTTTCTACTATCAAAACATGCATATTCATTACTTTTCCAAGAAATTATTAACATATTCATTACATTTCCAAGAATCCATTAATATATGTAAATGTCCTTTTCGCATGCGTACTGAAGCCCTTTTTATTCTCTTCTGGGGGTCCTTTGGTGGTTGTGGAACTCTTGTCACTGTGCCCTTTAGTTGAACTTTTCTTCTGTGCATGCTTAGTTCATCTTTTAGCCTGTTTACAACATTTCTATCTCTACAAAACTAGTTTATTCTAGCATCACTACCTTATCTGCTCTATTACTAGAGCTTGGCACCTCGTCTACTATAAACTTGACCAGGCCTAGCAGATATGTAACTATCTTTCAGTGTCACATTGTTTAAGCAGAAGGGTATGTTCTCTCAGAATGGTATCATGTTTAAACATCTACCTCTTAATATTCTTTATCATCAAACATATCTGTGACAAAGAAGTTGCTCATATACACGCCCAAGGAATGACTTGTCACAGAGACACTTTTATTTGCCTGCAAACATTTCTGTTGACTATTCTTCCTTGATTGTATAATATTACTAAGAAATTCATTGCAGACCTGATTAACCATTCTCAACCGGGCAATCAGCAGGCATCAAACAACCCAGCAGGATTGCCTGATGGATCACACAACCCAGACTGTGGACAAAAATACATGCACAGTACTCTCTAAGGGAAGTGTGTTGCATTTGATGAACACTTGTAAACAAAGGATCTCTTGTGCTAAAATAAATTGTTGACTTCAACAAACAATATAGAGAGATCAAATGAATTTGTACCAAGTTGGCAACCTTTTCTTGCATATGATTTTGCTTCCCTTTCCTCTCTTCCTTGGATATAACTAAAGACAATCTCCCAAGCAAAGGATTTGAGAAGCTTCTCTGCTTTTATTTTCTCAGGTCTTTCAGAAGCTCTGTCTCTTCTTTTCCCTGTACATAGACTAAAGGCTATGGTGCAGAGCTTTACATACAATTTGGAAATAAATAATGGATGATTAACTAAGCCGGTGATAGACTGTAACAGCAGCAGCTGTGTATGCTGGAAGCTACTACAGCTTGGGAATTCTCTTTCCAGCTGAATGGAGGCACTGAGGGACCTCTTCTTCCCATTCACAAGGACTTGACACCATTTTCATCACAATCTGGTTTCAGCCCATTTAGAAAGGAGTGAGGCTTCTGTTTTGCCTCTATAAGTATTCATAAAGGACTTGAAACAATTCTCACATGGCCAACAGTCCCATCAATGCAAATGAATGCACAAGGAGAGATGGACTAGAGGCCTTACAGCTTACACTGCTTTCCAAATTGGTATCTGGTTTTGAATGTATACAGACCTGAGTCCTCATAGCGGCCGTTAAAGTTTTAATTTGTAAAAATCTCACCCAACACCAAAAATGCTATAGCAAGTTCACATCCAGCTAGAAAAAAGCATCATCATTGCCCAAGTGCCCAGCCTCTTTAGCTCTCCTCAGAAGCCTTTCCAGTTTCTCTATAGCACTGTTCTGAAATCTGTCCCACATCTGTCTGTAAATTAATCATCCCATTGGGCAGACACAAACAATTGCAGCTAGAAAAGTTTACAATATCTTCCTCAATATTTTCAGTTTCACCCAAGAACATATCTCCCCACACAGAGCAGGACCCCACAAAGACAATTTTCTTCAGGTAAGCTGTGAGCAGGAAATTATGGTTTAGTGAGTCACAGATCCTAAAATATCACTACAATGCACATGACCACTGCATAATAATAATAACTGAACAATGCAAGTGTACGCTTTTGGAACATGCTAAGGAAACCTCAGCACTGAGAAGAGATAGGCACACCCAGGCAGTTTTAGACAC
>NW_010300255.1:0-2692 GCF_000700745.2 Antrostomus carolinensis | reverse complement strand
CCCCATCTATTACAGAATAAGACAGATAAGCACGTTCTGCTTCTACGGATAAAAAACCTCACTGTTGGACAAAAGACAGGCATGACAGCTAACACTGACCAATATTATGACCTCATCTCATGGCTTACAGATAATGACTGAAAACTGGCTTCATTTTACTTGAACTTATGCCCTATTTCACAGTCCAGTGTATCTATATAATATATAAACCTACTATTTCTGATGCTTTCAGGTTCCTGTCAAGTTTTCAAGTTAGATATCATTAGAGGTATTGGCCATCTGCAAGGCTGTACAGGGAGTCTAGTGGATCCCAGGCAGTTGAAATCTGGATCTGGACAACACATCATATATTAAATGAAATGTGAGGCATCAAGTACAAATCTTGTCTGACTTGAGAATGCAATAGCTTCTCAAGGACCCTATTCCCCTTGAAAAAGAAACAAGCAAAATCAGTCCCTTACAAGAACAGTCTATGTGGTGACCTTATGACTGACATTGTGATGCTTCTCAAATATTTTAGTGCAGCCAAGACATCACTTAGCTTTTCTCTAGGAGGAAGGAGCTGATGGGCTCCTTTGCCAGCCATCCTGCACAAATCTTACAGCAGCTTTAAATTCTGTAGCTCTCAGCTGAGGGATACTGTTTGATATCAACATAGAGTCTAAATTGGCCAAAAAACAGCAATCATTCAAACACTTCTCTGTTATAATCTATTTTGGGATTTACAAAGTTGTGGTATTCCTCTTCATATTCACCAGCAATCTGTCAGGAAGAGAGTTTGGACACTTCTGGAAGAACTACAAGATGGAAAACTCATTTGGTGCTAAGGTAATATTTGAAACTAAGCCACAGTTCAGTATATTCAGTATGTTAAAAAAGTGCCCAAATAATATAAAAAAAATTTGTCAATATTTTGTGACCTTTTCTGACCTAATCTGTGCATACTGGCAGTGACCACTGCCAGACTCTTCTGTAAGAAAACTTCAGCTTTGCGTAGCTTGTCTCAGTCATCCACTGATGACCAGTAACCAAAGGAAGAAATCTCAAAGATTTCCTTAAGGCTAATGCATCTAAGGCAGGGAGAGACGGACAAGTCCCCTATGTCTCCATGCCCCCTATACCATGTGTGTCCATGGGCTCAAGCAAACTCTCAAAAAGGGAAACAACATTGCCTCCCAATTGTGCTTTGCCATACCACCCTCCAAGAGACCAGTCCCTTCGATTGCTCTTGCAGCTGCCCAGAGCTGAGAAATAAAACCCCTATGACAGCCTCCTTTCCTCTGACAAAGTCTGCTTTCCAGCACAAGAGACATACATTGTCCTTGTGAATTCTCCTGAACAGCAATCAATAATGGTATGATGAAACCTCTCAAGTTACTTAAACTGGCTTTGTGCAATATAAGTAGCAGACATTAAAAAATGATGCAGCAGAAATTTTCCTTCCTTAATTTTTAGGTTCCAGACATCCATTCCACTCCAGCTTCTGTGACTAATATCCACCACCACCAAACCCACTCCCCAGGATTTCCTGATTTCTAGATCACGCATACTTTAAGCAAGATTTGTGCGTAACTTATCTTATTCTTGGCTCGAGGTACCTGAAAATGCTAAACATCCATTTTCATAAAGTAAGATTTCCCAAAGATGCGTGTAGTAGGGCACCTGGAAATCAAAGCACTTGAAATAATGTAATCATTGCTGAATATCTTAGCTCTAATTTCTCTTATGCAAGTATTTTCAAAATTACACTTTTATCACAAGAGTGATGCTATTTGCTTCTCCTTCAGGCTCTGGCTCTTGGATTCAAGTGAGTAGAAGTACATCTGTAGCACACTGCAACCACAACCTCAGAAACCTAGCAGCAGTGGACTCACATTACTAATGCATAAAGCCCAACTTACTAGCCCTGCTAACAAGGAATTATCCAGGCACCAGTTCCAGACCTGCATTAATACCTTCACCTGGAGCTGTGCTGCACTCCTATCCCAGTTTGCCCAGCAGTGTACCACCACATGTCATCCCACTAGGCTGGCCATATCTCAGAGGGAAACTCAAGTCTCCATTTTAAAATGTCCTCCTAGTTCCAGAGGGAAGCTTGAACACATTGTACCACAGCTGCACCTTTTCCACGTAAAAGTTACATAGATAATGAAAAGACACCTCCTAGTATATTATTGAGGAAAAAAATCTCACTACCTTTTCATCCATTTTCTGATTTGTAAACATGAGGTATGACCTACAAAATATCTTGCAACAACAATGCATCCAAAATATATCAAACTGCTGTAATACACAATGCAGACATGGTGTTTGGCCTAACAAATCAAAGGCTGGCGCTGACAGCAGTTCTTTTGCTGTTTGTCTGCAAGAGGAGAGCCACTCCCCACTGGTACCCCCCAACCAGGAAATGTTCCAGGCATCATTGAGCATCCAACCATTTTTCAGTGGCACCTGGGAAAACCTGATGAAGGAAGATCAACGCCCCTCAACGGCTGGTGCCAGAGCAGCTGCTGGGCCTTTCCTTTTGCCTCCCTGACACAGAGGACACAGCAGGTTTGCTTGCCTGGCGCTTGTTTGCCCAGCGATATGGGTGGAGTACACACACCAAAACACCTTGAGGGACCATAAGCAGACTGGGGTGGTGGATGGCCACTGGAGAGGCAGAAGGGAAATAGGGGCGACGCCGGGACAG
>NW_010300254.1:0-23453 GCF_000700745.2 Antrostomus carolinensis | reverse complement strand
CTACAAAGGGTTAGGCTAAAACTGCATGTCTCTCTAATGTGATACTGAAATTATTTCATAAATTGTTTTAGACATTTGATAAATTTGAAAATCAATTTCCAACTGCTTTTTCTTAAATATGATCCAGAGGAAAAACAATAAGTAATCAAATCTTTTAAATCTGTTAGTAACTGAATTACTGTTTGTGTTTGTCCATATTTAACAATATTACCAAATATTCACAGTCTTTGCCTCCTGTATTATCAAGTACTGGACAAGTCATCAAAATTGTATATGATATGCTACTGCAGGTGAAGCAGATATATTATTTATTACTTGTTGTAACAGCTCCAGGCTGTGGTTTGACATTTCAAAATGTTTAGCTGCAGTAGTGACATGGGATATTTCTATTCATTTCTGAACTGTGACTGATCTAAAAATAACTGAATCCATTCAACATAAGAACATTTCTTAGTGACTAAGACTTTTTAAAAATAATAGCCTTACTCTTTAATGAACACTTTCCAGATGAGGATCAAAATAAGAAACCAGTGTTGTGGGCTGTGCCAGCACTGTCATGCCCTACTCCAGAACAGGCAGTAATCACTTTTTATGACAGGTGTGTTTTGCATGAACACATATACACATGAGAAGAGATACATACAGTCCACTTTAGACAACAGATCTGTATACAGAAATACAGAAGAGGAGAAGGAAAGGAAAGAGTGAGGCAATATTCATCATTTTCATGAGAAGAGATTGTATTCAGGCTAGTGCTGCACTAATATGAATTTTTATATTGTTTTGAGTTTTTTCATCATAACAAGTGAAATGGGATTTGTGGAGGAAAACCAACCATGTTTTACGGACGTTTGAGGTGCAAATAGCAGGCTGGTGCTGTAATTTCTAGTGATAATGCAGAAGGTCGCATAATGGGAAACAGATCATCACAGGGATGGAAGTTGAGATTGTGAGCAAGATCCCCCTGAGAGTTGCAGCAGAGGGAGAGAACACCATGTACAAAAACATTTGGAAATATCAGAAGGGTCAGGAGAGAATCGTAACACGTCAGGATCTACAAAAGGTCACTCTAGAACAAAACAAATAAAAAGCAGTCTGGAGAGCAACCAGGAGAGGATCCCAAAGACTGGGTGACTGAGAAAATGCAGCGCACTTGTCCTTAACAATTGGATTGAACACTGATTCTGAGCCTCAGCTAGAAAACCATCATTAGTGTCTATGGCTTTTTTTTTTCTTTTTTTTTTTTTTAACAGCCTACAGGTTTGTCACTAAGGAGATTTTCTTCAGGAGCCATAACTAGATGCCTATTATAATTTTTCCTGAATCAGATATTACCACTTTATATTCTGTTGTTATTTTCAAATTTTGAAATTACATAGGTGATCAGCTAATTAACTGCAGAGATAATAGGCAATTAGCAAATCTAGTGCACCATATTTAGTATATTTACACAGTGGATTTAACATCAGATTCATGGTGAGTTCAATTCACACGTCCTTCATGCACCACTGAGTTCTTTTGCATTTATACAGTGGCTGGCTCACTGCTCCATTGTGTCCAGGGCTTCCCAGACTATGAGGAGATCACTGCATCTTAGATTAATGCTCCATTTCCCAGGGCCATCTTTCTGTAATATATCCTTGATATTTCAAAGATCTCTGTAAAATCTGTTAGTGCAGGTGTCTCAAGTTAAGACTTTGTAACAATTACTTAAAATAATATGGTTGGGAATTTACAGAGACAAATTCCTACTTCCTGAACTGCATTGTGCAAGCTTTCTGAATAGACTTTTGTCCTCATATCTTTGTTCCTGTACAGTGCCTAGATAGTCTAGATACTACAGAGAATGGTATTGTGCAGGCATCTATGCCAGCTTAAAAAAAAAACCAAAAACCCACCAAGTTTTGGAACACATCGGTGACCACACAGATTCCAAAACAGTTTAAATGCTGACAACAGAATTTCTCTCTAAAACATAGACTTTCCTCAGTGCAACTTTTCTATGAAATACAGGGGACTGCCCAATGCTGGATATTTCATACCACTGCATACTTGTGCAATCTCCAGCAGAGGTTCTGTAATTCCAGTTAGTTGTTTGAATATAAGAAAAATAAGTTTTCTGGCAATCTGGACAAAATTCCACCTAGTTAACATTAAATCCTTACGAAATTCAATAAAAATATAATAATATTCTATTCTAGATTCTAAAGCATCTTTAGGTATAAAGGACAATACACTTTCCATGTCAATCCTAACACTTGCAGTAGCTCTACCTAAAAAAACGTTTTGAAAAATACATAAACAGAAAAAAATTACCAGTGAAACTACTCAAAGTAACTTTTATCTTGGCTTGTTTGGTTTTGACTGCAAAAAGCAGAATAAGGGAATGGTTATAAGAAATATCTTGACAACAATTTCAGATTATTATTATTTTATGACTGAATTTAAAGCAGGTATACAGGGGATGTTTGGTTTATAATTTTGTTTCCAGAATCTCAGGCATTGTATTTCATAATAGCATTTTATGCTGCATTAACAGAGCTTTATGTTGTGTTAACACCATTTTATAGCACAATGGAAAACAAATGGGTACAAAAGAGAGGTAAAATGGAAAATAAACTGTAAAACTTTTTTCCTAGCTGGTTCCTGTAATGTACAGTGATAATATTGCCAACAAAACAACAATGGCTTTTAAACTATCCTCTACTTCAACTTCATTTTGAAATGAGCATTTACTGTATCATATATTTTCACGTAATTGTAAAGAGACAGACTGGGATCCACATTTTGGAGCTGAGATTTTTCCAACATGAGCACTTAAGTTTTATAAATTAAATCTGGCTTGATTTTAAATACAAAGTAGGATATATTATATAAGGCAACTGAGAATGCTTGTTGTCCTGTAAACCATTCAAAGAAGTGGGAGAAAGTAACAGATAATACCTTACAGCTAGACAAGGGGTTTTCACAAAAAGGAAAGGATTACTCTCTAGCAATTAAAATTAACCAAGTTTCCTGTTTCCTCTAATGTTATTGACCTTTTCCTCAAAATCGCTGTGTTCTCAGCTGGAATCATGTACAGCTTTAGACATTGTTTTCAAGAAGAAAGTTCAGCAGAGAACTGTAAGACAAGTACCCAGAGGCTAGAAAAAATAGACAAAATGGAAGGTATAAACAAACTAGGATCGCTTAGACTTGGAAAGAGACAGAGGAGAGTCAATACAAGTCTTCAAATATTAGAGAAAAGAAAAAAGGAGAAGTGGAATAATCTGTTATCCATGTCTGTAGTAAATAGAGCAAGTATAAAAAGTTAATAATGCTGCAAAAATTTAAATCAGACATACAAAAAACTACAAATAGCAACATGACTAAGAAATTGAATAGCTTATTTTTTAAAACATTAACAGCTCATCTTAGGACCTTTAAGAACAAGTTCATGAAACGTGCTGGGAATAAGTACAGTGGCACTTTTCTATTATTAATTTGATTTTGCTTCCCATGGAATAAACAGACCTGGGCACTGAATCACAGAATCACACACTGAACTTTGAATGTTTTCCTCCTGCTAGGTTACCTTTCAAGTAAACTAGTTCCTTGATTCAGGTCACTGTGCAACCATTCAAATATTCATATCAGCCAAGAGGACGGGCCAGCAGAGAGACGGAAACCTCTGGAAACAGGGAACATGTGCAATGGCTTCCTTTAGTAGATCTGCTTGGTGTAAGCAAATGAAATATATTTATAGAACTATGCCTTCTTTCTTGTATTGTACCATGGTCAATTTGGAGAAGAGTCTTTTTTGTTCAAAGTTTGTCTACTGTAATGAGATCATCCTGAACTATGTTTGTAATTCCTAGGAACAGTAACAATTTGAATAAAAAAGGAATTAGAGTGGATGAACATATATACATCCTGATATGGTAACTGGTGACACATTAGGACTTATTTAAAAAAAAAAAATTTACACACTGAGGAAACTTTACTGGTTTCACCGAATGAATATAAATGCTATTTGTCAGGTTTCTAACAATGAAATTTGGCAAGACCTCCAGAAGCACTAAATATTGTGTACTTAGTGTTGTGAGGGGTAAAAGCAATCTTCCCTCAAATCCTAAACAACTCCATCCAGAAAAGCCTGGCTACATTAAAACCAAAGAATCATCTTGTATAGCTATATCTGTCAGGAGTATCCAGTAAGAACAATGTTTACTGAGGGCAAAAGGCATGACTGAGACAGATTTATGACATTTATGATATTTTTTTCCTCATGTTTCTAAAAAGGTGATTTCCAACATCTAATTCTGCTATTCCAGCTCAACCAGTTCTCAGTGACCATTTTTTTTTTTTTAAATACCAATAATTTATAAAGTTTTGTTCTCTTTTAAATTTTTGCTCACAACACTAGAAACAAATCACAGTTTCTGCTGGCAAGGAATTGCTCATGTTGATGAAAGAAGTATCCTGCTAGAAAGCAGTTGTATGCAATGAACTGTAGGGCAACTGACAGAATATCTGGTATGACTGTTCTCTCATGTGGAGATCCATCCCCTCCTTCCTTTTTTTTTTTTAAACATTGTTTATGTAAAAAAACCCCCATCAGTTACATGTAGGCTTAATTGCTGTGGGCTGGAAAACATAAAACGTGTGCATGGATTTTCACATTTGTTTGCAGTAGAGCTCATCGGTTATGGATTTCAGTGCTCACCAGCAGCTGTCAAGGCTTCTGAATTTTTTTTCTTCAGCTACTTCATTCTTTGGTCTCTCCACCTACCACTTTCCACAAGTCTTTTTCAAAATCTTTTCCCACAGACCAACTCGTTCCACTTAGTTATCAACCTTCTTGTCATGGTATGCTGGTTTTGGCTGGAGTAGAGTTAATTTTCTTCCTAGTAGCTGGTATGGGGCTGTGTTTTGTATTTGTACTGAGAACAGTGTTGGTAACACAGGGATGTTTTTGTTACTGCTGAGCAGGGCTTACACAGAGTCAAGGTCTTTTCTGCCTCACACATCACCCCATCAGAAAGTAGTCTGGGGCTGCACAAGAAGTTGGGAGGGGACACAGCTGGGACAGTCATCCCAACTGACCTAAGGGATATTCCATATGGTATGACGTTCATGCTCAGCACATAAAGCTGGAAGAGGAAGAAGGAAGGGTATTCAGAGTGATGGTGTTTGTCTTCCCAAGTAACTGTTAGGCATAATGGAGCCCTGCTTTCCTAGAGATGGCTGAACATCTGCCTGCCCATGGGTAGTGAATTAATTCCTTGTTTTGATTTGTTTGCACATGTGGCTTTTGCATTACCTATTAAACTGTCTTTATCTCAACCCACGAGTTTTCACACTTTTACCCTTCCTATTCTCTCCCCCATCCCACCGTGGAGAAGTGAGCAAGTGGCTGTGTGGTGCTTAGTTGTAATCTGAGGTTAAACCATGACACGTGGGTTTTAATGCCTTCTACACATATGAATATTCACATTTTCTTTTAATTTTATTTCTCTTGTGATGGGTGTCTTGGCTTGCTTTTCCTTTTGGCTGCTTTCCATGTAATTTACTCTCTAACATAAATTCCATTCTTTGAGATTTTTACTTCACTGTCTTCCATGTAGATGGGAGTGTCCATGGACTTTCAGGATTTCTCATATAGATAATACAATTTTTATATGTCAGAGGTATTTTATTTCAAGAATAAATTTCCAAAGGTCCTATTACTGAAATAGATGCCTTGTTTCTAGTAAAACAGGTTAGTAAAAAAACCCACAACTGGTTAGTATATAAGCATAAGTCTCAACAACCAGCTGCTGTACTTATATAGCAATAATATTAGCCCTTAAAAAAAAAAAAAAAAAAAAAAAAAAAAAAGAGCCATGGGAACATCTTTTAGGATTCTATAGGAACCATTAATGTACAAGATATTTAAAACTAAAGAGCTTTTCAAATTTTCCAGGGTCTTTGTTTTCCAATTTTCAAATGCAGAGTAAGATGAGTAATGAGAAAATACTAGAAGCAAAAAGGACAAAGAGCTGAAAAGGAAGAAATACAGCGTTTCTATAAGTCTCCAAAGACAATTTTGAAAATAGCAATATGATAGCTTATAACTTACAGCCTGATGAGAATTTTGCATATTCTATGCCTTATTAAAAACATAATGTATTTAAAAAAAAAAAAAAAAAAAGGCAAGAATCTGATTTGGAAGCAGGCAAAAAAAAAAAAAAAAGATTAGGGACATGACAGAACTTCTGTATGACAGAAATGACAAGATTTGCTCTGTAAATTTAGAAGTCAAGACTTGATGAATGTGTACAAAATAAATTAGAGTATAGCAAAGATAAATTAGGCATTTTCCTTCTGCATTTCTGCAGAGCAAGATCATAGGAATATTAACAAAACTGAAAGCCAGAAAAATTAGAATGCATAAATGGAAATATTTTTGTGCCACATTAAGTTACGCTATGAATTATCATGAAATATTTCTAAGTCAAGGAAAAAACAGGTTTCAAAAAACAGACCAAATATATCTATGAATAAACAAAGGATACCATTAACAATAATTATGGATGGAGCAAACCATGAAACAACTTGTTCTGCAGATTTATAGATTGTATACCTCTCCTCTGATCCTCCCCTTCCCCTTTTTGCTTTGTTTTACAATGAATGTAGGAATGCATCCTCTTACATCATATATATTAACTGAATTTCATAGTTTGTCGAGGAAGTAGTGTATTAAATTAGCTCAAATATGTAAAAATACACACACCATTGATAAAACTAATCAATTTCTTAAAAAAAAAAAAAAAAAACAAAAAAAGCAAACCAACATTGGGATTTAAAGACGTTCAGCATATTTAATAAGTGTAAGCAAACTCCTGTTATAATCCCACTACCAGACTGTTGCCATGAGGCAGACTTTGGAAATTGCTGCCCTTATCTTTCAGAAACACACCCCAACACCCCAGAACAAAAACCAAACCCACAGGCATTTTCTTCCACTGTCTCCTCAGGTGGGTCTTTGATGGAAGCCACACACCACACTCATGGACAGACCTAACAATTCTGTTTCTGCAAGCTCTTTTATGATGGTTTGTTTGACGGCTGTAAAAAAATTGATCTATTTAACACAAGCACAAGTCTCTTCTGTCCTCCTTAATGGAGGTCTAGGACAGTGACTGTTTATTCTGAAGAAGAAATTTATGCAACTTCTGCAATTGTCTGAGAAAGATCCAATATTTCTGAATGGTGACAAAATTAACATTGCTAAGATTCTAATAGGATTAAAAGGAGGAGTTTGAAAAAGTGATGATGTTAAAACAACTATTCTAAGAAAAGCAATAACACTTTTAAAAGTAATGTATGCAATATCAAGTGGAAAAGACAATAACAGTGGCTTTTTTTGATTTATTCTTGACCTTTACAACCCAACAAAAAGTTAATTTTAAAAAATCTGCAGAGAAAGTGGTGTGCCTGTATTTAACCTAATAAAACCAGAAAAAAGGTATTAGCTCATAAAACATACAGACTACTAGATAAGTAATAAAATTAACCTGATGAGCAGACACATTCAGCAGTACGATTGAAAACTACAGCACTGCCAAAACCAGATTCCTGTTCAAGCTCAGGGTCTGATTAACATTTCTCAGACTTTCCACTCTAACAGATCATCCACTAGTACTCTAAATGCCATTCAAATTCCACTCAGGTATTTAGTCCAAATGCCTAAGGTTTATAATTATTTCAATTCAGGCCAATTCTAGCACAGAACACTGAGTTTCATTTGAGTGCCAAAATCTGCCAATAGGAAGCCTAACATGTGCCTGGAGTCCAGGCTGGGTAACAGTAATGCTGATTGTTATCACCTAGAAATCAGGAACAAACGAGAAACATATGAAAATTCAAAAAAACAATCATAAATTACTAAGGAACAAATTTGTATGGAAAAAAAAATCCCTAGAATTTAAACCTAGATGCTGTCTATGTGCAGTAATTACATAATTAGATTCTACTACTGTTACTATTACTCAAACTTTGAAGATTATCTTACATGTTACTTTCGAATCAAATAGATCATGTTGGTAGACATGGTAAAAATAGGAGAAAGGTTGATTTATTGGCTTTACAAATTTTTTGCAGAAAAATTTTAATCATAGTATTTTAAAACTAATCAAAATTGTTACAAGGCATGGTTAAGGCAACAAAATAATCTTCCTAAATTAAAAAAGAAAAAAAAAAAACACAACTTTAATAATGTGCCATACTGGATAACAAATACAGCTGAACAAATAATTTACAGCACATCATTTAGTGATCTAATCTAAAATTCTGTTTCTATTCATGGAATGTCTGTGAACAGCTTATAAGATCATTTAATGTACATTTTCATTATCTGAATTTAGTCAATGATATTTAAAGGTACTCTTTTAAATCTGAAGTTTGTCATAAGATTATGATTAGGAACAGGTATTTTTGCAAATTATTACCAGTCATTATTGTGCAAGTGTTAATTAGTCATCCCTCATATTTGCATTAATTTTATTTTTGGACAAATCACAGACTGTTTGACACAGCTCTGTTCCCTGACAGGACTGGCATTATTTCTAGAATCTCTATTCAGATATGAATATTGTAAAACTAGAAAGTTCTATGAATATGCTTTATTAAGGCTTACATTCTTCTGAGAAAGCAATTAAAAAGACCAACAAAATTATTTTTAAAACTCAGATGAGTCTGAGAAATTGTGTTTTTCCTTATGTTACTCAGCCTCTTGTCACGTTCAAGAGGCCCTCTATACTCTGTCCTCTAAGCTGAACTCTATCTATTGGTGAGGCAGGACGTTCTCACTTTGTCTGTTGGATCCTTGTTTATCATACCTTTTCTCTTGCCCTTTATTTCATATGCACACTGCCCTTTGTATATGATCTGTCTCTCAAAGAGGATGCTGACAGCTCATTCTGCATTACATGGCTAGCTTTAACACACAAGTTTTGGCTACCACTGTTTCAGTTCTTAAAGACTGTAATTCATAGTGACCCAAAGGCCTGCTGATCTACAGGAGGAACATCATCTGGGGCTTCACACTGAATATAAATGCATCCTTCCCAATACTGTAAATATTCTTGTGTAAGCAGCCCGAGAGTACTGCTGGCATTAGTGTCTAAGCTCAGTACACACCTTAACAGATCATATGCAGCAGAGTATAGAATCATAGAGTCATTAAGGTTGGAAAAGACCACTAAGATCATCAAGTCCAACCATCAGCCCAATACCACCATGGCCACTAAATCATGCAAGATGGAAAGTTTACTGTGCAACTCAAATATACTATTGATTTTAATTTGGGAGAGAATATAAATTCAGAGAGTGGACATTGTTTTACAAAAAAAGAATAATCTGTCACCAAACATGTACCAGCAATTCAACTGCAGGTACCATAAAGCTGGAGCACATGATCCCACGGCACTGGGAATTTTCATTTTCTCCTGGTGCAATATCATTGGTAATGTTGAATGCTTCTAACATTATCCATAAAATGCTTCTAAAATTTCCTCCAAGTTTGATGGAATTACGTCCACTAGGGACTGCTGTTCTCACACATGGGAACTTTCAACAGTGATGTCTACAGATTCACAGTAAGCAAGGAACCACCCCAAACCACAGTGCATTTGCAGGGGCTATTTCTGTGACTTACTGTCTCCAATAAAAACTAGAGATATTAATATATAACATATTTATACAACTAAAATATTCATATATAACATATATTCACAACATATAACACATATTTAAGTATTTATACAGGACATATAGCACATATATGTTAAATACAGGCAAATTACATAAGAAAAACCAAGCACTCTGCTAAGCATGTGTCCTAGAGAGAAGAACAGAGAACAAACTGATGAGAGATGTTAAGGATGCTATCTAAAGCACAGTGTGTCTCAGAAGACTAACAGAGGAATCCATAGCCACTGAACTGGCAGCCTTGGATTCTTCTAGTGCTCCTTATCTTTGCAGCTGGGACACAGTGTAACATACTGTAACTCATTTTTCCTGGAGTTGGACATAAACTAGACAAACAAATAGAAGAGACAAAAGAAATGTAAATAAAAAATAATTTTTGACCCAAATAAGTGATGGAATTGGCTTATATGAAACTTATCACTAAGTCTTTAAAACTGCCAGAGAATTAGCTACTTAACTCTTCCTGACTTTTAATAGAGTTTAGCTGCATAATTCCATTTAATCTCTGATAAACCTATACGCACCCGTGATATATTAAATTTTAAAAGAGTGGCCACTGTTAAAAAAGTAAGTCAAAAAAAGTGAGGCTATAACACTAAAGAGCTCCAGGTCAAAGCTGAAGCTAATTGATATAGCCCACGTGAATGTCCGCATAATCATGAAACTGAAGTTTAGGGTGGTATTTTTTAATATTAATGTGCTTATGAAGAACTGTGCTCATTTTTATAAGGGAATCTATTAATTCAAGCTGCATTTCATGTTTGACTTGAATACATCACGTCAGCATCTGATCACACCTTTGCACAATTCAAGTCAGCTTTATTGTCAATTATTTCACCACAGTGAAAAATCAATGCGAGATCAGAAACTGTTCTATTCATAACAAACTGGGAGAGAGATAGTTTTTATCAATGGTCCATAACTGCACCATACATGCTATTTCAGGGAAGATATCATGTTTTAATAGCATAGATATTAAGAATATGGAGGGTAAAACAACCTCAGCTGATATAATTTAAAAGAGTACCTAGCACTTAAATTTATTTTAAAATAAAAGGGAGGATTAGGATTCTTAAACATAAAACCTGGAAATTTCCTACCTGATTCTAGTTTCTATCACTGCTCTATTAGGATAGAGGTGATAAATGAGACTATATGAACTAGGGAATGTAGAGAACAAATATTATGCAGATATTTTTGCTAAACCTACTGCTTCACACACAGCAGACATGTCATGATCCTAAAATAGCATTAAGTCATAAAGACAAACTCAGAAAATTAAGGCTAGACTACGGTTGCTGGTGCAGCACTAATTCTGCACTGTGCACCTGCATTATGAGGAAGCTTTTAATTACCTGATCGCACTCATTTTCACATAAGACCTCTTCCACAGCTAGTGCATAACCTTCTCTAAAGAAAGAATAATTAAATTCCTTGTGGATTTTCCTGTGGTGGTCATAACAACAGTAGGTGAAGGCTTAATGAAAATTAATTGTCTTCTCAATAGTACTATTTTTTCCACGTGAACAACTGCTGCATTTTTCCAGGGCCTTGTTCCTGGGAAGAACTGCATTGTTCCGAGTGAAACTAGCTAAGTATTGCCTGAGGCAGACATGCATCATGGAAAATTTCATCTCTAACTTTAAAGTGTTGCAAAGTTATAAACCACTGAAAAGAGGGTCTGATAGGTGGAAGTGTCAGGAAATCTCCATAGTAGACACCACTAGCAATTTCCCCATAATATGCCCAGATTCTCAACTGGCATCAATTAGCTTCTGTGTAATGATTTCAGTCTTACTTGTAAGATTTAAAACCTGTTCATAAAGGTTGTATTTGAATAAAGATGGGAAAAACAGAAGGCTAGGAGACTAGATTATAACTGTCTAAAATGGAAAAAGATGCAGATGTGAGGACACTGGAAATCCAGAATGAGAAAGCAGGAAAGGGAGATCTAAACTGCTCAAGTAAGTTTAGATCTCTGCTGCAACTAGCTTGCAGCAGAGAACCATAACTGGAGGGGGAAAAAAAAAAAAAAAAAAGAAGAAGAACTGGGCTTGACTGGGGAATCATTGTATAAACAGATATATTGGATAATTATTGGATAATAAGCTCATTGGAGACAGTCAGAAATGAAAAAGTCAGATTAAGAGATAAGGAAGAATGAAGCTCAAAAGTCAGGGGCAAGTCAGATGAAATAAAGGACCTGGAAGAACAGTCACTAAACTGTCCTGATAGAGGGTACTGGATTTGATGCAGAAAGACTAGAATCAGGGAAGTTTGACTGTTTCAGTAAAAGGCTGGCTCATGCCATTAGCTATCATCCACTGAACTGGAGCTTGAATGGATTGGATGGTGTACTGGGAGGGACTGGAAAGTGACAGGACTGGGATGAATGACTGACTGGAAGCAATAAATCAGAACTTGTTGGTGAACCCAGGCTGAAGCTAAAGCAGAAGGAATAGCATTCATTTGAGCTTGTGGCTTTCCACGGCTGCAGGATTCCTCACTGCACCTTTGTAGAGGCAAGTGTAGGTGTTTACTACTGCTTAAATATCCATCTCGCCGCATGACACTCATGATGATACCTTAATAAAGCTATTATTTTATTAGCCAGAGGATGTGCTGTGTGAGGCAAGAGATGGCTGACACATTTACAGCAAGCTTTCATAGAATCATAGAATGGTTTGGGTTAGAAGGGACCTTCAAGATCATCCAGTTCCAACCCCCCTTCCATCAGCAGGGACACCCTCCACTAGACCAGCTTGCTCAAAGTCTCGTCCAACCTGGCCTTGAACACTTTCAGGGAGGGGACATCTACAGCTTCTCTGGGCAACCTGTTCCAGTGTCTGACCACCCTCACAGTCAAGAATTTCTTCCTAATGCCTAATCTAAACCTCCCCTCTTTCAGCTTAAAGCCATTTCCCCTTGTTCTATCACTACCTGCCTTTGTAAAAAGTCCCTCCCCAACTTTCTTGTAGGCCCCTTCAGGTACTGGAAGGCCACTATAAGATCTTCCCGAAGCCTTTTCTCCAGGCTGAAGAGCCCCAGCTCTTTGATAAAAAGTTGACTGTATTTGAATGCTGCCCTGGTAAAGGAAAGACTGAATCGGGTTTTTGCCTCACTCACCATACTTGAGGCTAGACAAGCCACTAACATCACACTTTTCCCTTCTGTAGTCTTCATTACCTAGAGATCTCACCTAGAGCAGCAACTGAAGCTAATGAGAGCTCCGCTTTGAACATAAGAAGCACCACATAAAACTGAAGTCACAAAAACTCATCTCTTGGGTGTCACAGATTTACTTGAGTGTCTCCTTATTCCCACTTGATTTGTGCATTAGATACAAGATTATCAATGGCAATATATGTTCACAATCTTTATAACAAAGGGAAATCGAAATGATTGTGTGCCCACGTTAATTGACACTTCTAACTTCAGTATTCTTGAATTTACAGTAGCAATGTTGTTCGCACAACTTAGCTTTTCATTTGTAATTCTTTTTTTTTTCAGCTTTGGTTCAAGCCTAGGCTGGATGTTTTCCAGCAGCAAAGGCCAATTATAGATATGCATAAAGGTTTTCATAATTAAAACTTGCCCTAAAACTATTTGGCTTACAGCCACTTCTCAGTTTAAAAGAGCTTTGTTGACTTCTTTTTTTTTTTTTTTTTGCATATGACTTGCTTGTGTTTCAGGAAATTGTGTTTACTTTTTGTGTTTTATTTGCATTATTTACACATGTGTAATGGACTTGGCTTTATTTTTCTGGGACTCAAAACATGCATATTTTTTGTGTACTGCAGCTATTTTTTCCCCAGTCAACGTTAATGAATGCTAGGTATTAGAAGGGAAAAAGAATCTGGACGAGTGTCCAGACTTTTCCTAAAGGAAGCCTGCCATTGTTTCGTTTCCTAAACAAAAAGCTTTTATATAAGTTAAGGACTGCTTTTACAATACATTTTCATTTTGATAAAGCAACTGAAAAGCAAACATCAAGTCAGTAAGGATATGAAAGTGTCTATATACTGAAATATATACTTTATTTATTTGCACCCTCAGCTTCCAAAGTTTGAATCTTAACTATCTCCCAAAATATATTTGTCTATAACATAGAATGGGAATTTTTAATTAATAATGTTCCTAAACCTATGCATTAAATATGCTGTGTTTTGAGGCTATTTGTATTGATGGGCATTTTGAAACTTGAATTGTACCAGCAAAATTGATGCATTTCAAGTTTCATTACGATGGGGAAAGGAAACAGTTCTCTTGTTCTATGATATCTTTCAAATATAGAGAGAGAGATACAGACTATATAGAGAGATATAGACATAGATATGTGGATATGTAGATTACCAGCAAAATTGATGCATTTCAAGTTTCATCACGATGGGGAAAGGAAACAGTTATCTACATATATCTATGTGGTACCTGGGGACATGCTTTAGTGGTGAACTTAGCAATGCTAGGTTTATGGTTGGACTAGATGATCGCAATGGTCTTTTCCAACCAAGCTATTCTATGATTCTATGGTATATATAAAAAAACAATGTCAGGTTGACTTAAAGATCAAAATTCATGTCACCCTACTTAAGGCACATAAGTGAAGTTCTTATTAGGACACTAATCCTCCTTCTTCAATTTTTTTTTTTTTTTTTTAAAAAAAAAGGAAAAGGTAATGAATTGGCAATTTGAAAGATACAGTACAGATACCATACCATCAAAGTATTTCTTGTTGCATCAGTTATGAAGGATGATTAAATTAGAGAAACTGAGTAAGTGCTTAAAGTTAGGCAAGTAACTAATAAGCCATGCACACGGACAGATAGTGGGAGCACAGCCCCACCTCTGCCAGCCAGTACTTGATTCTTACAGGATTTTGCTAGACATAGAGCAAAAATCTCAGGTTTTTTTCAAATTAGGGTTTTCCAGTGAATGAGTTTCTAAAATTTTTCTCTTTTCCAGTTGCAATGCATTCCTGAAACAGGCATGGACAGATAAGCTGCACTTTTTTCTATAGAAATACTTCCGTATTCTTTTCGTCCTACTAATTTTATCAGCGTAATGAGATCAGCAAAACAATAGAAAGTCATCACAGTTTGTACAAACTTATAAAATGGAGAGACCATTGATTAGTACCAGAGAGCAAGACAAAGCAACCATTAGTTTTTCAATCATTTAGACATCTGATTAGGTGTCCAAATTAGTTAGTCTTTAATTTGCTCATATTGCCCTCTAAAGATGGTTCTTTGTGTGCTCTCTCTTTACTCTTTGTTCTCTATTTTTTCCAAAAAAAAAGAAAGCAACCAAATTGGTTGTTGATTTTTTTTTTTTAATGAATAAACTGAGAAGGTACATCACCAAGGCTGTCACTCAGAAGGAATATTCAATTAATTAGCAAATAAAACTATATTTTTCTTGAGGGTTAAGTAATTTAAATGAGATATCAATAATTCAGACACTAAATAGTAAGCTTTATAATGAAATTATGTAAGTATTTAAATACCTCCTACTAATTGTTCCCCACACACAGTAAAAATTGCCTGTTCCTTAGTAGATTCAGTGTCAGGATAACTGCCCTAATTAAATGGAATTAAGATTTCCCGACCTAGAAATGTATGTATCGTAGCTACTGCAGGAAGAGTAAGCAGAAACTCATGTAGAACTTTTACGTTTAAACTTGCAAAAATTTTACGTTTAATCTTGCAAAAATTCATGCAAACCAAAGGAAGTTATTCTATTAGTTTCACTCAGCAAATTGAAATCCACAGTCTACAAATATGAATGTTAATTTATGTCACCTACCACTTGAATTTATCTAAAAAGTTATGACATACAATATGAACAATCTTTCAGATAGTACTTCTGAAATAAAACACATATGTTTTTCATAATCTCAGAATTTGTTTCTGTAGATGCTATAGACTTGATGTTTTTACAGGTCTATTCTAATCTTGTATACACGAGCATTAAAAATTAGTGACTGCATGGGCCAAGGAGGATTTTTCAACCAGGTACTTGCATTTTGGCACACTCACATGTCTGAGATTAGAATTAAGTTTCAGGTGTCTAAAACTGGGTTTTACAGTCCTACAGAAAGGAATAGCAGAGAAAAGAATGAGCTCCCAAACAGACTCTCCTATACCACTCTAAGCAAGAGCTGGTTAGTTCATTTGTTTTTCTCAAGATGAGATGTCCTAACACTTTCAAAAAGACATATTAAATACCCTTGCTTGTATTCAAACCCAAACATGAGCAGTGGAAATGACCATTCGGTGACTCAAGTCCCCAGAACAGAGTGAGGTTTTTCAGCTAATCATTTTTCCTTCTTGTATCACCAATATCACAAAATCACAGAGAAACAGAATTTAAAGATCCTTTAGAAACTAGTTTTAATCTTCTCTCCCTGGGAAGGAAAGTAAATTCCTTCCCATTCTTTTCTTTCCATCTCATGTCATCTTGGTCTCAGTCTCAGTTTTAGATAATATAACCAGCTCCTCCCTATCCCCACAGAACCACACAATACACATTGCACAGTTTGATTTCCCCAAAGAAATCTCACAGGCTTCTATAAGGTATTTCTATCATCATCTCTTTTTTTCCCCTCTCTGTTTTCTTTTTTAAGGGGAAAATATCAACAAAGGTAAGAAACAGACGCTACCAAATCCCTCCATGCAATTATCTCCCATGTTTGTGAGGGCTGTAGAGATGAGAATAACACTGCTCAGAAGGAAGTATCTTTTAGCACTTTTGCTGTGCAACTTTTTGCCTTACATTAGACATAAATTGTCTCTGAAATATCAAATGCCTTCTTAAGTGGAAGTGTCACAGACAACCATAATGTGAATTACTAATGGTTTGCTATGATAAAGGTCAAATAAAAGTCTTCTTACAAAGCTTATTTATCAGATTTCTTTTGTATGTTCTTCAGGGCAGATCTCAGCTGGAGTAAGTTGCCTTAACTCCAGGAGCCCTGATAATTTACCCCAAAGTGAGTAGCTGACCCTCAGTTTCTAAACACCAAGCTTTCCAAAACAGAAATAGAGAGATAACACTTATATTGAGGAATAAAAGGGATTTGAAAGAGAGTTAGTGTCTGATGTGACATTTCCACACTGTTATATGAAATCTGCAATGGAAATAAAGCAGAGTAGCAGCTCTTTCTACCTTAGGCTCTATATCCACAAAATGTTATGCACCCCCTGCAAGCAGAGATGACACCTTTTTGCTAACTGTCAAAATTTATTCAAAAGGGGGGAAAAAAAATCATCTGTAGCTGCAGAGATTTGTTTTGGCTACTTCCACAAGCACCTCCTGCAGAGAGAGAAAAGGACTATGGGACTGCATTATTAAACACGGTGCCCCCTTTCTATACACTCAGTTCTGCTAATCTCTCTGAGAACACACATTTCTGAGGAGCTCTCCCTGCTTACTGTGGTGCTTAATAAATACAGATACGCTAGGCAGAAGTAATTTAGGAGAACTCGAAATTAGTAACAGGCATTTTGAGCACTTTGGCAACACATAGTTTATTATTTTCATCTACTAATACTAGACAGAAAATTCAAATTAAGTTTCCAAAAAAAGTTGGAATCATAAAGGGAAGGAGAAGAGGAAATTAAAGCCATTTTGTGACTTCTGTCATGTTCTGGCTTATTTTATTTACTAATTAATCATTTACCACTGGGGATAAGTACTAATGTTTGAATAGTTTTTTGATAAACTATGTTAAATGAATATGATTGTCTTATCCTAATTCTTCACATAAAAGATATGATGTTAAAAATACCATACACAACATTAACTGAAAACTTCTTTTTTTTTTTTTCCTCAAAGAAAGATGCACATAAGATCTAAAGTTGTAGCCATATTCAGCTCAGGATAAGTGTTTGTAGATAATGTATCACCAGTTTATGCTTCTTAGTGCAAAGTGGTATGAAAGAATAGACATGATATAAAACATGATTTCACAGTGAAGGGTTTTGTGCAAGGAAAACTTACAGAAGTCATTTTCCTGGGGTTTTTTTTCATTTTTACTTTTTCCAGATTACCTAGTTAGAGGATTAGTGGCTCTGCACACAGCATATTTTTCACCCAGCTGAGTGCAGAAGTTTACAGAGTGAATGTCATTGTAACAATAAGACTGCATAGCTCCATTTTCAGAATTATTAAAACATGTGAAGTGAGTGGAGACAGTACCCTCAGAGACAGAACGCAGTGCTTTGCTCTGCTCTATATCCTGTCGTCCTTTAGCCTGAAAGGGCTCAAGGAGCTTTTGTGATCATTGCTACTATCCAAAAAGGAAATGACAAGGATAATATATTTGGTTGTAACTGAAGGATAGGAATGAAAAGTGAAGCAGGGACTTTTCTGATATTTTCAGGTTACTAGGCTGGCTAACAACTTCATCAAATGAAATATTGATTTTTCTGATGACAACTCCAAGCAGAATCCTATTTGAATTCAGCTCAACCTAATTGGTATTTATCTGGCATTAAGGGAAAAAATAGCAAAAAATTTTTCCAATTTAATGTACCATAGCTCGTGAAGCTATTATTAAGCTTGACTGTACATTGGAGATCCCTTGTTCAGAGAGAGAGAGCTGTCAAAAAACATAATAAATATTTAATTGACTGTTTTCATTTACTGCTTTTTCTTCAAAATCTACAATAAACTAAAAAAAATGACACCATAAACTGCTTTGGGCAGAGCACATAGCTTAATAATATTCTCTAAGAATGTTTTGCATATGTTACTAATGAAGGTATGCACAGACTTATTTTGGGAAATTATGCATGAAATGTACTCTATACAATGAATGCTACCAAGATATCCTACCAGGGGAAAACACCTTTTCTCCTTAGGATTTCTAATGTTAAAGAGAGTCTCAAAATTTTGTTAAAAAAAAATGCTGGATCAAATATTTAGTAACATTTACATACTATCCAGAAACTTTAAAAAAATCCACAGTTTAAATTCTATGAAGAGTCCAAATTAGTAGAAGAGTGTATGGCCTCTCAAATTAGCAACTCTTCTGACAGCACTGGAGATAACGAGCAAGCTCAGAAATTATTGTATTACATTTTGATTTTATTAACTGCATATTGTCTCAAGTAAACCATGATGGTGACTTAACCTACAGTATGTAAACTGAGCTAGAAAAACTGTTAGAAACAAATAATACATTCAGATGTATCTAATTTACTAGTTCGAATTTCAGAAAGTTGCTTGTCATTGAAGTTAAGCCAAAAAAAAGTATATTTTGTTTCATCAGTTTCTCTCACCAAACATTTCCTTGCTCTTACCTTTTCTCCCCAGGTAGTAATTTGAAAGGCAACATTTCTTCCTTTGTTCAGGATTTGCTTTGTTACCCCTTCTAGCACAATAACTAGAGACAGCTGCCTTATTGAACTAGCTGGTAGCTCTAAAAGCAATTAAAAATCCTTAAAATCATTACAACTTTTACACAGAAAATTGCTCCTATTTTGACTGTGCTTTCTCATTTCAACTTGCTATATTATGCATTTTTGAAGGATGAAAAATGGGAAAAAATTTTTAAAAAACCTGAATTAGAATTCTAAATATCCAAGATGTTTTCAAAATGGAACAGCTAGTCTAAATAATGGTCCTTCTTCCTAGTCCAATCTTCTAGGCTAGGCCAAGAAGGTTTGCACCATAGAAATGACTGGTAAGTTAATACAAACACCCGCTGAGCTAAAAACAGCCACCTGTACAAATAGGAAAGGTGAAAGATCTGTAATCTCTTAAATTGGTTTGAAAAAAGCAAACAAACCAGAAAGTGGGAAGTTTTTCTCTTTGTCTTTTTTAATTGTAGACTATGTCAACCTTCTGAATGTTAATGAGATTGTTTTCATGACCTTTAAGTGAAGTTGGCTCATGAGCTTTGAGCACTTGAAGTCTGCATGACAGCATAATAGTAATTTTCCTATTCTATACATAATTTGAAGTGGAGGCTGGAAAAAAACAAACAGATAAAATGAAGCTAAATCTGAAGTCTCAATTTTGAGCACAATGCTTAGAGTTAGGAGCGTTATATAGTTCTGAGTTATGAAGTAAGAGGTTATTTCATACAAAAGGAACTGCCTCCATCGGCTCACATGCTATGACTCATATTGCCACCCCTAATGACAGTGCTCATCAATGAAACATATTTCTGTAAGCTTTAAGAATACTCCAGAAACATCCATAATTTCACCACCCCAGAAACAAAGGAAGTCAAGGTCTGTGAAAAAGATCTGGAAAGTCCATATTCCTTCAACAAAAAGCTGAGATAGAGGATCATTAAAACCTATACAGAAAAAGGTATATTATTTCTCTCCAAAAGCTAAGATTTCCTTGGAATGACGTAATTCCCTCAGAATATAAAGCTGGAAGACACTGAAAGACAGAGCTCTTGCTGTGTTTTTATGAAGGTACATGTAGGATATCAGGTATGCAAGTCCTTTGTGGCCTCATGAACAGGTATTAATATTTATCTTCTCTGGTGCTTTATTGGGTTGTTGTTTTTTTTTCCAGGGTCAACCTACCACAATTTCTAAAGTGTGAAGCCTGCTTTCAAAACACAGCAGAAGATACACTCCTAGTGGAAGTCTCAACCAAATCCTGAAGGAGAATATTTTATTCTTCTGAAGTCAGCCTTTTGCACCACATTTTTTCATATTCTTTTGTGTACTGAAAGAATCTGAAAGAATCAGTACAGCTGTTACAGGCAACAAGAATTTTGCTGCAGATGTTGCTATTTCACATCTATTCACAATATTTTAACTATAGGATTTCAACTGACTTCTTCAGCCAAATTAATCCTGAAGTCATTGACTTTACTAGCTCCTATTTACAATATTATTTGAGGACCTCCAACTAAAATTTTCTGTCAATTCTCTGCAACCTTCTCCAGTTTGGAGCAGACCCTGATTTAATTCCTCTTTCAAAGACAACAAGAATTCTCCAGATTGGCTGCAAGATGCTTCAGCAGAACATGTTTTGGATAGTTTTTCTATTCATGCAGTTACTTCAGTCCTCATTGTTTAAAGAATTCACACCTTCTCAGATTCTTTCCCGCCTCCTCTCCTCTCCTCTCCTTTCCTTTCCTTTCCTTTCCTTTCCTTTCCTTTCCTTTCCTTTCCTTTCCTTTCCTTTCCTTTTCAAATAGATCATAGACATATATACTTAATATATATGATATAGTACAATATACTTAAACCAAAATCCTTGTGTGTTTATAATTAGAACATAGGCACTGGTTTTGCCCACAGCTATGTACAAAAGTAATTTTTTCTAATTTCTGCTTCTTTCTCTTTCCTCTTCTTTGTATTGGCACTGAGGGAAAGACATAAGGTTGTCTTAAATTTGTTAAGGCTACCTTCTGTGTTGATTTCCTACCTTTTTTCCTCTGGTTATTACAAGTTTTTCAGGGTAGCCTTATCTCTGAACTTCTTAGCTTGTACATTTGAAGTATGAGATAACATCCTTACAATGTTCTTTTTACCTTTCAGTCATTGACATGAGTTCACAGTTTCATTATTATTTCTAAACTCTCCAGCTAGGAATTCCTTCTGTTATTATAAATTGTGCAAAATGTCAAAACCAGAAAACAAGCAGCATCCCATATGATAACTCATGTGATATGAAGATTTATAAAATCAACTATTATTTCTCTGTTTATTTTAAATTTCAGAGACAGTTCATCAGACCAGAACAAAGTACTCAGCACAGTCAGCTATTAAGAGATCTCTACTGCAGAAGTATCTGGGAAACCAAAGTGGAATGGAACCTCACTGGGGTAGGCATTGTTCAGAAGTGTTGCACTAGATTAAAGCTGCTTTGTATTGTCAGATGAACACAAAGCAGTCAACACCCAAACCCTAAGAAACTAAACCCTAACACAAACAATTAGCCTATGTTACTTTTTCAATTAATTAACAGTAAATTTATAGGGTCTCACATGGTGTGAGACCAACATTGTGAGCCACAGAAACTGGAATTACTTGATCCACCTTTGGAAACTCAGCAAACCTCCACAAACTCTCACCCATCAATTCACTACAACTGAGCATTTACAGTGTTAAGTTGCTTGTCATTTAAATGCACCTGATAAATGCCTTTCAAGTACCATTGCACAGCAATTTGTGTTTGCCTACTGCTCTATTTTCTTCAGTTAATTACTGTGTTCACAAGCCGTCCACTCAGTTCAATGGATCATCTTGGGAGGAAAGAGAAATTTAGGAAAATACCAGCAAATATTTTAGACAGTTTTTCAGTATTAATTTCCATTGTCTTTAAATATCTCTGGGAAAATGGATTACTGCTAATTTTCATGTATGTTATACCTACTTTAAAATCACAGAGGGATTTATTTGTTTCGTTGAGTTGTCCATAAGTAATGTATGAAATTATAGATAAATACTAATGAAATAAAGACCTCTGTACATTAAGTGTGCAGCATGGAAAATTCATAATAAAAACAACCTATAGTGACCTAAGAATAAAAGCACTTTAAATAAGCCACTTTTTATTAAGCCCCTTCTAACTGTATCATGGGACACAAAAAGGTTGCTCTGCTATATTGACATGCTGCCAAACCTAGAAAGAAAGAGTTTTGAAAATCAGCCAATGCATTGACCTTTCAAAGTGTAAATGCAAACTTGGGTTAAACCTAGGTTCAGATCCAGCAAATTTAATTAAATGAGTGTGATAACAGTAGACCCAGTTAAAGATAAAGTGAGTTGTTGGTGAATTTTTGCCTCTGAATTACAATGATTAAATAAAGTCAGTGCTAATAATTTAATTTACTTTCAGTTAAATACAAACATAAGGAAGTAGTTATTATTTTGATGCAAATAAAAGATTGGCACAGGTGCTTTAAAGGTAATTACTATGCAGGTATGAGATACTTCCCTGAAATTGTCCCTGAAAGTGTAAGGAGAGGACAATTCCAAATTCCCAATTCTCTGGCTCTTTTTTTTAAAAAAAAAATACATAAAAATGTCATAGCAAGCTAAATATCATATATTTTGAAAGCATCTCTCATACATACTATGCTTCATGGTACAAAATATATGAAGCCCTACTATTATGTTTAGAAGACTATGAATAGCAGAAAGGTTTCTAGATCCAGAATCATTATTCAAAAAGTTTCAGGGCAGGAGAAGAAATTCAGGTCTCCACTCATATTACCATTATTATCCTTAACATCCATGCACAGAAACCAAAATAGAAACAGTTTGAAAAATTCATATAATCTTGAGCAAGAGAAAAGCAATAGCTGAAACTTACTGCAATTGATGGCTCCACTAACCACCTTTAATGACAAGATCACATTACATACATGGCTAGAACACTCCAAAGCATACAAGCTTTGGTACAAATTCTGAAGGATGATTACGCAGACTGGCATGTTAGCTGAGATGTTTTAACTTAAATATGTGTTTGTGCCATTAATGCAAACCTGTATTTTCAAGCACTCTGATTTTCATTCATGCATTTTGTTTGGTGACAGTCCTAATGTAAAGTTATCTAATGCAAAAGAAGCAAAACTCTCTTACATTGCAGAGGGCAAATATAACTAGCTCGTATGACCTGCATAATTTCTATTGTTCCATTTAATGACTATGGGAATGCTTAAAGACTCCCTTAAATTTCTTGTTTCCTAGATTCATTTGTAGGTTCCTGTGACAGTTTCACTGAGCTAGCCCTTGGCTAGCAGC
>NW_010300253.1:0-1481 GCF_000700745.2 Antrostomus carolinensis | reverse complement strand
ATTCTATGATTCTATGATTGCATGACCTTACTATTTCCTGCATTGTCTTGCCTTAATTTGCAGAGTTAAAGTCACTGGAGACAACAGATGAACCGTTATTTTCAATGAGTGTCACAGGCTGAAAAATTAGTCCTGTTTGTTGAACTACTACAGGCTTCTTTCATTGTAATTTTGCAACTGAAAGGTTTGCATGAATATTCATATGCTTGAGGAAGGTTTTGGTCCACCTGCATCTTCACTTTATTTCTCACACTGTTCATTATGCACAGGAATGGATCATGTCTTGAATGGTTCTCCAAAATACAAAACCGAAAGAAATCTTGAAATGGAAAGTATACTTGCAAAATGAAATCAAAAAGTAAAATTGGAGCTAAAGTAGTATGTGGAAGTGTAGTTTGTGCCTTCATAACTCTGTTAGGTTTTTACCCATAAACCATAACATAAACCAATATTTTTTATTTCAATGAGGATAGTTAGACCTGCCTTTTAAATCTACCATACGAATGCTTAAAACATCACTGTCGAAATAAAGTTGTTTCTTAAGAGATTTACTGGGGTTGTCAGTTCCATGTTGTTGAGTTTTATGACTCTTGATAAATCAAAATTCCTTTGCCATGAAGCAGATAATTTGTTAACACATCTGCCTTGTTATGCAGGCTTGCAATCCTAAATATGAAGACTTTGAAAAGACTGGTTCGATATGTGCCAGTGAAAACATCAATAATACTCTGACACAATACCGATGGCTTGTGAGTGCTCCCACTGGTCCTGATGGCGTGACTAGCCCCATGAAGGAGGTTGACTTTGATACCTTCTTCACTTCCTCCAAGATGATTACGCTTGACTCCATTTACTTCCAAGCTGGTTCTCGTGTGCAGTGTGCAGCTCGTGCTGTGAATTCAGATGGAAATGAGGGTCTTGAGCTTATGAGCCCTATTGTAACTATAAGCACATCAGAAGGTAAGACATCATCACTTCCAGACCTCTTTTGGATCCCAGATTCCATCCTAACAAAATCTGATTACATGATCAGGTGTTTTAACATTACAGTCTCGGCTTTTTTTCTGTTGTTCATGGAGATGGTGTAAAAACTGTCTTCTTAACACAGAAGAGAATTGTATAAAGAAAATGGTTTTCATCTTTGCTAGTTCTCAAGATCTTTAAATGGTTATCCACATAGCAAGCTTGTACATTCAGGAGAACAGTGTATGTTGTGCATTGGAATTAATGAAACAAGCTTTCTGTTGGCTTTTGAATTCAACTGTAGTAATGTTGCAGTACAATCTCAGCTCCTGTTAGACATTGGCTAAGGCTAAAGCATTGATAAGCTCCTGTTAGACATTGATAAGGCTAAAGCAACTGATGTCATCTACCTGGACTTGTGCAAGGTGTTTGAAACTGTCCTGCTTGACAGCCTTGTCTCTGAGTTGGAGACAAGTGGATTTGATGAATGGACCACTCGGTGGGTAAGGAACTGGCTG
>NW_010300252.1:3828-14269 GCF_000700745.2 Antrostomus carolinensis | reverse complement strand
CTTCCAACTCAGAACATTCTGTGATTCTATGATAAAGCTTGTCTGTGCAACTATGTATTTTTAAAAGTAACTATAATCAATATTTTTGTTATAATAACCAATTCTGATATGGTTTGTGCTACAGCTAATGCTCACTCTTTTCTCAGAATCATTCTTTTCTTAAAATAATTTTACCTAGATGGGAAAATGACTGTTTTTGACAGACTTTAATTATCTTAGCAGTGTGTACACACTTGAGCAGTTTTACCTCGTGAGCAGTGAAATATTTGAATTGCTTACAACTGCCTCTCTATAATTTTTAACGGAGCCTCCATCATTCAGTGTTTCAGCCTTTAAGTACAGGACTTTCCTTTCTGGCACCTGGGCAATACTGACTAGGGATTTCTTTGCTGAATTGTTAAGCTCAGCTGCCTCTTGGCAGGTAGAGAACTGTTTCTTTAACAGCAGTTTATTATCTGCTTTCTACCTCTACTGTACTTGTTAAACCTGCCAATAATATTTTAAAACTTAGGAGCTTTAGAAAAGTTTAACCTTTTGGGCTTCTTGGAAAGCACATTACTGGAAGGTAGCTGGAAGATGGCAGTAGCAGATATTGGTGATTCCATGCCATTATTGTCTCTCTTCTGTTAATTAAAAATAAATAAGTGAAAACATCCCGTTTTGTGGATAAATACCTGTAAATTCCTGGATAAAGTGTCGATCTAGCTCCAGTGAAGACACTTATTTGGAAGTGTCCTTTAAGAGCCTTACTCTTTAATTTTTTTGACCAAGTTGCTTCAGATCTATCAGAGTTTAATAATAATTCTTGCTGTACTTTAATGCCCTTGAGAATAATTTTCTGCCTTTTTCTATTATAAGCAGAAGACAATTAAATAAGTGTTGTTAACCTCATCTCTCTCTTCTCACCCAAGAGCTCCAAGCGAGAGTGGAAGCCTCTGGAGGACCACAGCTGCACAGATGTACCATGGCTGCTCTTATTCATTCTCTTCTGCATAGGAATGGTGAGTAAAACTCAAAGAATTCTGTGAATGTTTTCTTTTTGAAGAGTTTACATTCATTAGAAAGAAGTTTTAAAACTCTTCATTAACTTAGACACTGGGTAAGATCAGAGTATACTGGTATGGCATCTGTCAGCTGTGGAACAGAAACGGGTAGTATCTAGACATCAAAGGACTTAGGCAGGGATCCATAATTTGTTGTTTATGACAGTTCTTGCTCCAGCTCTTCATCCCCTAAAACTCTAGTTTCATTTGTAAGTGATTTTCATCATGGTGAGATATCACTAGACTCATGTTCCTTGTGGGTCTGTGGATGTCTCAGAAATTATAGCTTTGTTTCTGGTAAACAGCTCTGTGAATCACAGTAACCTTTTTGCTGAGAAACAAAGATTCTGATTATCAAACAGTTGACTGTTTTCTTCTTGGGTGCTTAGTAGAAGCAACTACTATAAACAACCATATAACCAACAGTAAGATATTTTCTTTCCAAGTTATCCCAGCCTTGTCCTGTGTGATGAAATCGTCATCTTGCTCAAGACAATCTCACTACACTGTGCATTTTATATTAAAAACCAAATAAACCTTGAAGATCTGCAGATTAGTGAAAACTAGAAATATGCTTTTTATCATCTTGTGTTGTTTCGTGGACCTACGTATGCTGTTCTTCCTAAAGAGAGCATGTCTGTCACTGTCTTGTACTGCTGTGTTGTAAGCAGTAGCCCTTGGGAGTTTGGGAGTTCTCTGCTGTCAGCTTTCTTTACTACTGTTCATTGTTGTGGTGGTTTAAACCACAGATAGACCATGCAGTCCTGCACTCACTCCCCTCTGCCTGGTGAGATGGGATGGGGATCACAACAAAGGGGCACAGATTAGAATGAGGTCAGGGAGGGCTCACTCACCAGGTATGGTCACAGGCAAAACAGACAACCTGGGGAAGAAAAATCATTTCAATTCATTACCAATCATTTGAGTAGCACAGTGAGATATAACAACCACGTCTTAAGACACCTTCTCCCCATCCCTCCCTTCTTCCTCAGCTCAAATCACTTGGCTCCCAATTTCTCTGCCTTCTCCCACCACAGCAGCACAAGGGGCAGGGAAGGGGGGTTCAGTCAGTTCACCTCTGCTGCTCTTCCTGGCATGAAAGCCCAGGAACAAGATGTTCCAACACGAGCTTCCCATGGAGTCACGGACCTCTTTGGGCTCAGCTCCCGGCTCCGGCATGGGGACATCCACAGGCTGCAGACGGACCTCAGGTCCAACACACATCCTCACCCCCCAGCTCTGGGGGTTAGTGTCTCTGGGGCCTCAATTTCAGTTACACTTGCCCTCAAGCTCAGCTTTTCTGCTCCAGTGAGGAGTTCTCCATGGCCTACACATGAGTGTCTGCTCTGCCATTGAACTTCCATGGGCTGCAGGGACCTCCTTTACCTTCTACTCCATGCCTGTTGAACTGGGTGTCTGAGGTTCTCTGTCCTCCTTCTCCTCCTCCTCCCTCCTGGCAATGAAGCTCTCTCTTTTTTTAGGCTGATGGTTGTCTTTTGTTCAGGTCAATGGCCTCTCCTCCAGGTTCTCCACCTTCTTCTTTTCAGGACAGTCCTTCCCCTCACAAATATGGGTTCACAGAAGAGTTTCTTTATTGCTAATTGGCTCAGCCTGGGCTGGAGGGGTATGCCTTGGAGTCAGGAGAACTTTTGTGAAGCTTCTTACAAGGTGGCCTCTTCCCGAGCTACCAGAAATGCCCCCCCCAACCCCAACATAGTTGTTCTCCGTTCTCTGGAATTATTGAAAAGAATTGAAAAATTTCTTTTTCTTTTCCCAAAGTGTTTGTCACTAGCTGCGCTTCAAATGCAACTATGATATTTTTTCTTTAAATCACATGACTTATATTCTCACTGTAATGTGAATATCTTAAAAAGCACAGTACTTCCTGAAACAAGTAGGTTTTTGGTTGTTTTTTTTTTCCCCCTGCCTTTGTTGATGTTACTTGGTTACTCAGTCTATACACACCTGTTTCCCCAATTGTAAATTAGTCTGCTGTGGGTTAGTGTCCCAGATTTCCCTATCTAAGCAATATAATATACAGAGCAATTAGACTACTGGGTCAAATATTCTGCTAGTTACTGTTCTAGGCGACTTCACTTGAAGTAACATGATGGGTCAGGTGGGCATCCCCACACTGTTGTAAATTAGATTAGGTGGGGGAGGAATTCCATGATTTCCCTTACCCAGTGTGTAAGGGGAAAAATTCTTGAACCAGCCAAGAATCTGAGAACTATTGTATGTAAAATGCATGTTAGTATGTCCTTTAAAGAATAGTAAAGGATTCCAGAAGTCGAAAGTGACTGCTGGAAATCAACTTTAATTATTACTTGTGATAGCCTTTTGTTCACTTTGCCCTTGTTTTTCACTTGGAGTATTAAGTCTGTAAGTGAATTAGTGCATCGGCCAGAGAAAGATAACGACCAACTTGCTGTCTAGAATTTCCTCTATAGTGATTTTCCTCTATAGTGATAGCTTGTTGGTCAGAGAAGGTCCCTTTCCTGTATCTTCAGACCTTTGAAATCACCCACATTTTAATTGTTCCATGCTGACTTCATTACCTGTAGTCATCATCTCATCTGATCCCGTCGCTGCACCTGTTGCTCCATGCATTTGTCTCAGCTGTTTATTCTGCTTCCCTTTCTCAAACCTTAGCTTGCCTCATCTGTAAAACAGTTCATTGGTGGTAGCCAAGTGAGCTGATGGTTCCCTTCCCCTTGTCAGTGGTGTTCCTAGAAAGTAATGAGTCTTTTGGGCCAGTCTCCTTTTCATATCATCACCACCTTGATCTTGGTTTTGTTAGTGAAATATCTCTGAAAGATCACAGCAAGGCCTGCCTGACACTGGTTATTTTCCATGTTACTCTGAGCCATTTTCCATTCTCTTGCTCTGTGTCTGTTTCTTTCCTTCATTTGAACCCAGCATCTGGAACCATAGTGACCTTCACCTGGTGACTTGCTTTAGAGTATTTCCTTGAAAGGGACTTAGGTCAGATAGGCCTCCTCATTTTGCTCATATCTTTGAAAGCACATAATTCAAAAGAAGAAAACAAATTTTTAAAGCAAGAAAATCTAGACTGTCTGGAATCTTCTAAGATGCATACTAACTGTTGACACCTCCAGCTCTGCTTGTAGCTCCCCTTCACTACCTGCCCTTGGCCTCCCTTCTGCTTCATGCACGACTTGCTGACAGTATGACTCTCAAAAAACCACCTACAAGATTCTTAACACTGCTTATATAATATGCAGTGTTAGATGCCTTGAATCCTCTTTTTGTCTTGCATTTAATTTTATAATTGCACAACTGTTCTCCATGGATGGCCCTTGTTTTTCCTTTTTCAGTGTGAAAGAAGTTTTAAAAATCATTTGCTTAGAAACAAATGAACTGACTTTTCCCAGCTGTTAAACAGAGTATTACTAAACCGTGGGATTTTTGTCTCCTCCAGGGTTTTATCTGTGGCTTTTCAATAGCTACAGGAGCAGCTGCAAGACTGCTTTCAGGATATGACAGTTACGGAAATATTTGTGGACAGAAAAATGTCAAGGTGGAGGGAATAATCAACAGTGGTCTGGACCTCACACACAAGAAGTGAGTATGTGATTGAATTGCTTAATTCTGTAAACCTTTCTTCCTTTGAGAGTGGTTTTCAATAAAATGGGAAAAGGGATGTGCTAACTCATTTCTACTTACCCTTTTACACTCTTCTCACCTAGAGAACAACAATCTTTTGTAACAACCAGCAGCAGTAGTTGGAGAGTGTATGTTAACAGATGTGCAGTATGAGTACAGCTCAGTCATTGAGGAATTTCTGTTCTTATAATCCACTTCCTGTAGGAGATTGTATCAGGCCAGTGAAGAACCTTGCTTGTTAGAGTTTTAGGTATGACAAGTGTTCTCAGATTTGGGAGCAGGCCTTTGATATCTATATAGAAATGGTTTGCTTTTGATGTTGTATGTGCAGTTTCTGCCACTGAGTTTAGGGGTAGATAGGATATATCTGACACATTAAAATGAGACTTCAAAATTTAAACTGTGAGCAATGTATATAGAAGCGGCTTGTGGACAAAATGCACAAAACTTTTAAGCAGCACACAGCTCTTATTAAGCAGTGTCATGCAAAACCACATACTTATAGGTCAGAACCAGTACAGGTATTTCCTATCATGCAGAGAAAAATCATACTGCAGTAGTAGTTGTACTGGAGCTGAATAACAAAGATTCTGGACTGAAGGGTTGAAAACCTGTGAACATCTGTAGAGGTCTGTCTGCCAGTCAGTACTGAAGAGTGTATCTGTAAAAAATAACTGACTTTAGAAAGTGAACTGTTTAGTCTAACCTTAGGACATATTAATTGACAAAAATTATGTTTCTTTCACTGTTGTTTGCTTCAAAGAACTAAAAAATCTTTGATTTCTGAGTATGATAGCCTTTTACTGCACACTTTACTTTTAGATGAACAAAAAGTCCATAGTTTGCGTGAATTATTTTGGAAGGATGCTTTCCTAAGATCTGCTTATTTTGAGTTGCTGTAGTAAAGATTTCTAAATACCTGTTTTAAGATTTAATGTGGCCAGGTTATTAGTGTGTTATCGGAAGAATCTGAGTTAAATAAAATAGCCTGTCTTTTTCTTCTGTCAAAAGAATCAATATAATCACAGCTTCCAGGAAGGTTAAAGGGCTTAAAACTTAGGCAGCATAATTTTCCTACTTTTTTATATAAATGTCTTAGCACTTTCTAAAATGAGGTGTATTCAATACAAAATTGTCATTCTTGTGTTGTGAGAGAAAATACAAAACTTAAAGTTATAATTTTAAATTTGCTCACCTTTAGAAAGAAATGGTGTCTGAGTTTGTGTGAAGACAGAGAAACTCAAGACATCTTATTGAAATGTAAAATTAATAGTGTAATAGTCTCCTACACGTGACAGAAATTGGGCCATTGTGAGGAGAAACATCTACCACTGCTAAGTGATTTCCTTTCCTAATGTCAAGATTAAAAGACAGCAAATAAAAATAGAGAGTATTTTTAACACAGTTCATAGACAGAGCCCATTGCTTATCAAAGTCTTAATAAGGTTGAGAAGGATTCTGTTTTTCTAAGAAAGGTATTGTGGCTCGAGGCATGACCTAAGCAGATGAATGGATACACTCGTATGGGATATCATCATCTCCATTTGGTTGAGAGTGAGAGGCAGATTATCTATAACTGATCACAGTGAAGTACAGTCCAGGGTACTGAGCTTTGGAAGAGGATGGTTCTTACATAAGTAAGTGATCCTTCCCACTCTCACACCCTACGGCTTTTTAAATTTTTTTGGCAGTTTTTCGGAAGAAATGTATCTGCTTTGCATCTGTCTCTAGCAGATGGAGTTCCTGCAGTGTGAGAGGTTCAGTTCATAGGAGTATTTAATGCTATTTTATAGGAGCTCTTTTCAGACAGGCTGTAAAAATAAACTCTTCTTCCTGCCTGTACATTTCAGTTTGTATAGAGAAAGAAAGGACTTTAAGCTCAACAAATGTGGTTCTGGTAACATGAAGTTATTCTTATTTAATTCTGCTTGCAGGGTAATTCTGTCTTCATGTCCAAGGCAGGAAAGCTAAATCATATGTAAAAATAAATTTTTCTCCCTTGTAAATGACAGCCACCCATAGGCACCATAATGAGGAAGTGAAATGGATGTGATCTGTGTGGTTATGGAAATCTGGGTGGTAAGGGTGAGAAGCAGAGCTCTCACGGGGGTCTGATTTATCCCTGTGCATGGGATATGCTGAAACCAGTGAGATGCAATGTTGGGAAGGAGATTTTTAGAGACTGGTCTTGTCGACAATGAGTGAATCGAGCATCTTTTTATTTTATAAAGAAAATGCAGTACAGCTTCAATAGGCTGTGCCCTGGAATCAGACATGAGATTATAGTCTAGTCTTGGCAGTGAATTCTTATTAAACCTATCTGCTTTGAGTAAGCTCCTTGCTTTTCTAGCTTTGGCTGTTATAAGGGGGTTAAAAAATGACCTTTTATTTGTGAATAAATGATGACCACGGTAGGAAATACAAGTCCTCGAAAGGCTACTTCAGTCTGATGCTTTGATCACCAGTACTTGGTTATTTGGATAGAATTCACTTCGTGCTATATACTCAAGTATATTGAAGATGTGCATGTGCTTCTATAGGGAAGAGTTAGAGTGGCATTCCGCCTTAATAAATGCCTTTGACTCAGTAACATGCTTGGATTTTAGGTTGTAGGAAGACCAAGGGAGAGTTTGCAGCAGATATGGAGATAATTTATTTGAGTGGAACTGTATATGCCCTACCCATAATTTGTTTAGAGTATGTGTGATCACTTCATTCACTTCTGTTACTGTCATAAGATGCTTGCAGATCACAGGAAACTGTTGTTCTGTAAAGTACCCATTTACCTATAAAGACATGTCTTAAGGGCTGATGGAAAATCAGTGACACTGGGAAATGTGAGAATGTACAAAATACCTGAAGGTAAGATAGGCTTTTTTCATGTGAATTGCCACCATGCTTCCAGAATCAAGATGTACTGTATGAAATGATGATGCTTGATCTTCCTAGTTTTGCAAGAGAAGTGGAGACTGGTGTATTTTTCCTGGGCATGAATAGGTAATAGGACACTTGTCTAGTAAGCTACCAGTCACAAGCAAAAGTTATTGATGCTTTTTTTTTAAAAAAAAAAAACCCAACCCTGTAATTTTGAAATTATACTTTTAATTAGTTGCCTAGAAATCTGAATTTTTCTTTCAGAAGTGAAAACCACATTGAAATATAAGCTCAAGATGGTAGTTAAGCATAAGTAAGGTTATCCTCTAGATCCATACAAAAAATCTTATGCATTTTGAAAAGCTGTACTGAAGTTTGTTTTGAATTACATGCCTCAGGATGAAAAACTTGCTATTGATCTTATTTTCAGACACTGTGGCTTTTGAAAAATTAAATAAATTCTTTCCTTTGTGTATAGGAATCATCTTAAAATTAAAGATTAGCTTAAAGTATCTAATTTTTATTATGGCTACAGAAGATAGACTTATTAAAAATTACATGCAGTTGTTTTTACTTAAGTAACTTTTCCGTCATGCCATATTTCAGAGGTTTTTTTAACAAATTTGATTTTTAGAAAAGTGGATTGTTAAGAACAAAGAATCACAGAACCTCAGAATGGGTTTGGGTATGAAGGGACCATTGAAGATCACAGAATGGTAGGGCTTGGGAGAGACCTCCCAGAGATCATCTAGTCCACCCCCCACCAAAGCAGGTTGCACAGGACTTCATCCAAGCAGGTTTTGAACATCTCCAGAGAAGGAGACTCCACAACTTCTCTGGGCAGCCTGTCCCAGGGCTCCGTCACCCTCACAGTAAAGAAGTTTTTCCTTAAGTTTCCCTGGAACTTTCAGTGTTCCAGTTTTTGCCCCTTGTCCTGTCACTGGGCAGCCCAGCCCCATCCATTTGGCCTCCACACTTCAGGTATTTATAGACATTGATCAGATCCCCTCTCAGTCTTCTCTTCTCCAGGCTGAAGAGTCCCAGCTCTCCCAGCCTTTCCTCATATGGGAGTTGCTCCAGGCCCCCAGTCATCTTTGTGGCCCTCAACTGGACTGTAGTACAACCCCTCTGCCATAGGCAGGGACATCTTCTACTAGATGAGGTTGCTGAAAGCCCCATCCAGTCTGACCTTGAACACTTGCACGGGTGGGACATCCACAGCTTCTCTGGGCTACCTGTTCCAGTTTCTCACCACCCTCATAGTAATATTTTTTTTCCTTGTATCTGATGTAAATCTACCCTCTTTTAGTTTAAAACTATTACCCTTTGTCCTATCACTACAAGCCCTTGTAAAAAAACATCTCTGTGTCTTTCTTATAGGCCCCCTTTAAGTACTGAAAAGCCACAATAAGGTCTCCCCAGAGCCTTCTCTTCTCCAGGCTGAACAACCCCAGCTCTCTCAGCCTGTCCTCATAGGAGAGGTGCTCCAGCCCTCTGATAACTTTCATGGCCCTCCTCTGGACCTGCTCCAAGAGGTCCATGTCTTTCCTGTGCTGAGGACCCCAGAACTAGACACAGCACTCCAGGTGGGGCCTTATGAGAGTGTAGCAGATGCGCAGAATCCCCTCCCTCGACCTGCTGGCCACGCTTCTCGTGATGCAGCCCAGGATATGGTTATTGGCCTTCTGGGCTGTGAGTGCACATTGTTGGCTCATGTCCAGCTTTTCATCTACTAGTACCCCCAAGTCCTTCTCTTCAGGACTGGTACTTCATAAAAATACAGAAAGATGCTTCCTATGTTGTAAATCTAATATACTGAATTTTCAGTAGCAAACAAATTTTCATTTGCAGTGTTGAAGCATCCCTAACAATATGATTACTTTGTTTACTTTGGTCTTTGTATTGCTGATCTAAGTTACTTTCTTATCAACAAATTACTCTATTGTTGATTCTGAATAACTGAAATTGCAGCACAAAGCATGTAAGTACATTCTTCTAGTGGGAAACAAAAACCTGTTGCTGGCACAGTATGGAATTTTCTGCAGTAAAATAACTTACTTTCAATAAATCGTACCTTTAAAGGCAAAAATGAAAATACCTTTTCCTCTGTAATGCTGGTGTCGCATTTTGATTCTTATTTTAGCTGCTAGAAATTTAAAAAGATCTTATTTCTGTCTTACTAGACCATAGATTGAAGCCACAGATTTGGTAGCTTGGAGTTTTGCAACTTCAGAGACAGTTCTGACAGCAGTAAGGAAGCTGCAAAGCTTTTCAGCTTCCTTACTGCTGTCAGAACTGTCTCTGAACCATGCAATGTGGTGTTTGAATTACATGCGTCTGTTGTAAGAGTATGCCAACACAGCACACATCTGTCCAAACTGCATATGGCAGTGTAGTTGCATCATGTCTCTAAATTTCCAGGCTTGAGTTAGAACTGTAGTATTAATTTTACAAATTATTTTAATTTCTTCTGTCCATTAAAATTATAGGCTGGTCGTTGAGTTTAAATTGCTATCGGAGCGGGCTGGATTCTAGCTTCTTAATGCCTACTTTCCTGATGTGGTTTCCTTGAGCTTCTCTTGGTAATATGTGTTAAGCCCAGTGCACCCTGGGACCTGGGGTCTCTGCCTGAGCCTCGGGATGTGTGTGGACAGACAGATGCAGAACACAGCTGGTTACACGGACTAGCGCTGACCAAGCACTGCCTTCAACAGAGCTGACATGCAGGATGGCACAAACACAAGCACAGACAGCCATGTCCCCTCCTCCTGGTGAGCTGGCAGAGTCAGAAGGTCACTAGTGCAGGCACACACATGCTGCTGTCCAGGTTCACAAGCACATGTGCATTTATGGATGCCCAAGTACCAGCACGGACCCTCTGCCCACCCAGCATTCCT
>NW_010300252.1:0-3808 GCF_000700745.2 Antrostomus carolinensis | reverse complement strand
TGCCTGCCCTGTGGGTCCCCCCTACTCTGCGTCTGGTCTAGCTTCGTGCTCGCTAGCACGCATGCGCACACTCGTCCCACGGGCACCCTGCATTCACAGAACCCCACAAATGCCAGCACAAACCCTCCGCCCGCTTGACATCCTTGTCTGGAGCCAGAGTCTCCTACGTGCCAGCTGGTACAGCTTGCAGTTTGCTGGTGAGTTACCCATGCACACCCTGCACGTGCCTGCTTTGGGCAAGATAGAGATGCTCAGCCTGTGCCAACAGCCAGCACCATACAGTCCTGTGTCCTACAGTCCTGCTCCAGCCACTGGTACTGAACCCCTCACTTACAGCGCACCCACCTCCTCCACACCCTGTAGCTGTTTTTTTGGACATGCATCGTTCCCATTACAGTGGCTGGTGGCCAAGACCCCTCCCTGACCCAGTCACTGGTACTGAGACCCCACTCGCTTTGGTAGCTGACACACAGGCCTGGGGTACCCACGCACCTGGTCTGTCTCCTGTTGCTGCCACCAAATCCGTCACACCAGACCCCCCCAGTAGCTAGCACTTAGTCCTTGCAGCACCTATGCACACAGGTTAGAGAGTGCGACTGTGCAGTTAGTTTAGGAAGGATTTAATAAGAAGATGGGACAGATTGCAGTAATCAGCCACTGGGCTGATTATTCCAGTATACTGACCAACCCCAGCTTACGTGCAACTGGCCCCTTCTACACTCCTTTCCTGTGCCCCTCTTCTATATTCTGCTCTGAATCCTGTCCCATGCACATTCCCTCAGCAGCTGGCACAGTCCCACTGACCTCCTGCATCCTGCACCTCAGGGTCTACATCCTTAACAGGTGCCAAGTCCAGGGTTTTCCTCTGTTTTCTTAATAACCCAGCAATTACTGTGATTGACTGTGTTTGTTTATGGTTATTGTTTTCATTAACAGTAATTGGTCAAGTTTTATTTCTGAGTGTCTCCCTCCTTTTCCTTATCATCACAATTTGGCAAAGTCCTTAGCCACATAATCTTGCTGAAAGATAAGAATTCTCACACTCCACATATCCTTATTAATTAGAGCAGTTGGCTAGGTTTGTTCCCACCACAACCTTCCTTATTACATGTAGGTCAGGCTTGACTCTGTAGGTTCTTGTTTGTAACTCCTTTGACCAGATACTTTCAAAGGAGCAGATGCTTTCCTTCCACATACCCTTACAGTATGGAATAGCAACTGCAGGAACTTTCCCTTATGAAGAGGAAGCTATAACAGGAGCGTGTAGTTAACACAAGTATTGTAAGTCTTGGTATCAACTGGAGTATTTTCTTTGAAATAAAGGAAAAATGTAGAATTAGTGGCTTATTGCTCACATACAGCTACCTTGGCTGTGTGTGCAGGACAGAATTTTTTATGCTTGCACTTGCTTCTAGACTTCCGTGATCTATGGAGTCCTGAAGTGTGTAGTATGCCTTAAGTAAAAAAAGAGAAATAGTACTGGATAATTTTCATAAAGGTGTGGACAAGGAAAGGGAATGTTTTAAGAATGCAAGGAGGCTATTAACACATTACAGTTGATACAGATGACGTGGGTTTTGATGGACTTTCAGGAAGTAAGACGGGAAGCCTTGAAGGACTGGAAAACTGTACTAAATAGTAATAATTCTTGTATACTGAGACTGGATAATAGAACAGTATTTGTGTAGATGGAAGTTAGACAACAATTGGTGTGTAGACTGCAAGTGTTCAGGCAGGACCTAAAAGCTTTCTGGGAGCAGAAGGGAATATTGTTGATTACAGAATTAAGCAATAGAACTGCAAAAATTAGAAATGGCATTTTATATGGCAGTTTGGTGGTGTTTTCCTACAATGATGTTAGATAATATGAAGATAGTATTTCAATGCATAGCACATCAGCAGAATTGTAGGAATTTGAAAGACTTCTTTAACTTCAGAATAGAAAACCATTCTGCATCAGTATTATACCATGACTGCACAATACTCTATGGTTAGCGTTCGTGTTGAAATGTGTATAGCCAGGGGAAGATGTTGGCTGGGAAGCTACAGTACGTTCTTTGCCAATTAGGTTTTTAAATGAGGGTGACTCATCGTGGAAAGTGACATATAGAATCTCTTTAAAATATTGCACTTGAACATTAGATAGTTCTACTTCAAATGTCTGAACAATTTTTATTTCAAAATAAATACTACTTTAATCTGCTTAGCCATATGGATTTGTGGTCTGGAAAATCAATCTAAAACAAAAAACTGTTCTTAATTACTGGTATTATGTGTATTCATTAAAATAGCCATGGATTTTGTCCTTTTTGCAGCATAAGTATAAACTTAGGAGTTTGTTGGGTCTCTAAAAGGTTGTAAATCTTGAAGTCAAGATTAAGGCTAGAGTGAAGCTTTGTGAACGTTTAGACTTGTATATGTGAAGAGGCATGGTAGACATATGGCTGTTTTTATGAACAGCACCATTTGAATGGACTTGAATCTGGTAGAGTTAAACATCCTTTCTACGTGATCCAGACGTATGTAAATATCCCTATATTTGTCATGTGTGTGAATACTTGAATTATTTTGACCCACACAGTTATGATAATACAAACTTTCCTGTATTTTCTGGGTAAACTGAAGGTTAGTCTTGGCTGAATCCCTTGGTTTGAGATGAAATTCATAGAATCAGAATATCTCAAGTTGGAAGGGAACCCATAAGGATCGTTGAGTCCAACTCTTAACTTGATTTTGTTTAGTGTGATTGTTAACTAGAATAGAAGTAATTTACCTTTTTTTCTTCCCTAGGTATGTGTTCTTCTTGGATCCATGCAATATTGATCTAGTACATCAGAGGATCAAGTCCCTTGCTCTGTGTGTATCAGCTTGCCCAAGGAAAGAACTAAAAACTCTGGCTGATATTCAGAAATTTGCAGAAACTAATGGTATGCAAAAAGCATGTCTAGTTTTGTTCATGTACCAGATATTTTCATAGCATTAAAAAAAGACCTGTGCATTAGATGAACTAAAAATGAAATATGCATTAAGAAATATCAGTAGATATAATGCGATATTTTTATGAAGCTAAAACTTTACTGAATCTTAAAGTATTAATATGCTTCTGTAATGTCTTGGTCACTTTTGAAAGCTCATTGTTAAAACAGGAGTACAAAGTGTAATGAGAATTTGAGGGAATGTCTAACTGCAGGGTATGTTCTCACCTCCTACGGAAATGTTCTGGCATTGTCACTCAATGCCGTTGAAATGTCCTTATGAATATGGGGCTAGTGAGAACGATGCTGCTATTGAACTCTGCTTGCAGCATGGAGTATGGCTGTGGATGTTAAAATATTTCTGCTCTCATACAGTGCAGTTTCAGGTTTGTTTTTTTTGTTGTTGTTTTCTTACACTTTTTAAAGAAATGTAAAGGAAACTAACCGTATTAACAAGTGAAATATTGTACCCCATTCCTCCCCAAGAGCAGTACTTTTTCTTTGTAGTAATAATACTGATATTATTTGCTTAATCCATATTTTAACACTATATGGAATAAAATGCACAAGAGGTAAACAACTTTTGGACCTTTCAGAAGAGAGTAAAGGTAAAAGCTTAAAATGGTATGAGGAAATTTCAGGGTTTTTCAGCTGAAAAAAATTCAAGTGGGTGCGTTTTGTCCTAAACTTTCCTACTTAGCCTTTTACAAGGCTGCAGTAAGATTTCTTTGCAAGATACTTGGCTAATAATGAGTCAGTCTGAGTAACCAACTTCAAATCAGATTACTTAAATGTTGATTTCTGTTCTGGTACAGGTTATGTGAGTACTTCTT
>NW_010300251.1:0-10565 GCF_000700745.2 Antrostomus carolinensis | reverse complement strand
TTTGTGCCTGGGGTTGCCCGACCCAGGTGCACTTGCACTTGCTCTGCCTTTCTCTTTACCTTCTCTAACTCTACTACTTCCTTTTTTAAAATATTGAGACTAAACCAGTATGTGCAGTACTCAGATGTAGGCACACTCTTATTTTATGTAGCAATAAAATTGTCTTCTGTCCTGTTCTTAGTGTTTTATCCATACTATCACTACACTCTCTGATATAGTTCCTCCCAATCTTTCCTGTAGGCCCCTTTTAAGTATTGGAAGGCCACTGCAAGGTCTCCCTGGAGCCTTCTCTTCTCTAGGCTAAACCCCAACTCTCTCAGCCTGTTCTCACATGAGAGGTGCTCCAGCCCCCTGATCATCTTTGTGGCCCTCCACTGGACCTGATCCAACAGGTCCATGTCTTTCTTGTACTGAGGGCTCCAGAGCTGGATGCAGTACTCCAGGTGGGGTATCAGCAGAGTGGAGTAGAGGGGGAGTATCACCTTCCTCGACCTGCTGGCCACGCTTCTCTTGATGCAGCCCAGAATATGGTTATTGGCCTTCTGGGATGGTGCACATTGCTGGCTCATGTCCAGGTTTTCATTCACCAGGATCCCCAGGTCCTTCTCCATAGGGCTGCTCTCAATCCTCTGATCACCCAGCAGGACCTTACACTTGGCCATTGTTGAACTTCATGAGGTTCACATGGACCCACCTCTCTAGCCTGTCAAGTTCCTTCTGGATGGCATCCTGTCCCTCTAGAGTATTAGCCACACCACTCAGCTTGGTGTCATTGGCAAACCCGCTGAGGGTGCACTCAGTCCCACTGCCCATGTTGCCGACAAAGTTGTTATAGTAGTACTGGTCTCAATATGGACCCCTAAGGAGTGTCACTGGTCTCCGTGTGGACATTGAGCTGTTGACTGCAACTGTTTGAGTGCAACCATCCAGCCAATTCCTTATCCACTGAGTGGTCCTCCCATTAAATCCATGTCTCTCCATTTTAGAGACAAGGATGTTGTGTGGGACAGTATCCCACACTTCGCACAAGTCCAGGTAGATGATGCTGTTTGGTAGGAGGTTCAGACAGGTACATTAATTCACTTCATCTAACCCATTGAAGAAATACATGAAACACATCTATTGTCTGTGGACAGCACTTGGTTTTGGTTTGGTTTGGTTTGTTTGTTTTTTTCACTCTGTGCCTGTGTATAAGGCCTGTGAGCTCTCTGGCATTTTTCTGCTCCTGCAGACTAAGACGGCGGCGTGATTATGAAGATATAAAAAACCAGAGGCACACAGAAAGCAAGGAGAAAAGAAGCAAAGAGGACAAAGAAACTCAGAATAAAACAACAGAAAAGGAGACCTCAATTAAGGAGGGAAAGTTGCATCTATGTACGCCTCAGAAGAGAAAACCAGCAAGGGTAGTCATGGAAACTGGAAGAGAAAAGGCTCCCAGGCAATCAGCAGAGAAGTGGAAGCGCCTGGAAGACAGAGACTTAAGAGAGAAGCGTTGTTTTATCTGTGGAAGAGAAGGTCATATTAAAAAGGAATGTCCACAGTATAGAGTCACAGGTATGAAACTAATCAAATTGAGTACTTCATACACAGCTTATGTTTTTTGGTGTTTTTAACAGAGTTGACTAATGGGTAAGGCTTTTGCTTTGAATGGCATCATGTAAATGCTATCTTTTTTTTTTTTTTAATGTGGTAACATTTAGTCAGTTTTCCGTTGATCCTTACCTACCTTTCAGAACTTTGCTCTATTCCAAGAGAATTGATTCTTCACAGGTAAGATCCTTATAACAGGAAAGGATATGAGTATCTAATATGTTGAAATTGCTTCTGTTGTCCTCACTATATTAGAGTTAGCTAACATTTCACATTACAACTTTTCTTTTAGTACATCATCATTGCAACAAAAACTAGCTTCATTGCTTTTCACATCACCTAAACCAGAATGATTCCATAAAGACCCTGCAGTCATTATGAAAGAGTACAAATTGCTCAGATAGAACATTGTGAATGGAATGAAATAAAATAAAAAATGTTCCTGCCAACTCAGTAGTTGGAGGGTTACAGCAATCTTTTATTTTTCATTGAGTCAGTTTGCAACTTTGACTTAAAAAAAAAACAAATACAAAAATGCACCCAAATCCAGATCCTGACTGACAGAACTGAATTAAATACTCGCTTAGCAGTATCTAAGTCATCCTTCAGATGAGACAGATTTCTCATCATCTTTATTGTAAAGGAAAGTCATTCTAAGATAAAACTGAGACTCCTTAAGATAGTGAATGATAATTTTAGTTAACTTCCAGAGGAACACAGTATTACTGATTCCTGGTAGGTAAACCTAGGAACATTTAAATTCATGCTGGAAAAATCTGCTCTACAGATTACTCATTACTTGACCTTTTAACGTAACTAATAGGAATACTATGTAAAAACATAATTTCAAACTAGCTCTTCTCTACCAGCAAAAACATTCTGTCTGGCTTCGATCAGGAGACTCTTCTTAATCAGATATAATTGATGGAAGAGCACATAAGACTGTGCTCACAAAGTACTGGAAGTGGGAGGAAAATGGTGCAAATACATTAAGAACTTCGAAGGTATTTAGACATGTTCTTAGTTCGATAGATCACTAGAAGTGTTGAGTGGACAGAAAAGATGTTTCAGAACTGAAGCCACATTTTATTCAGCTTCTGACCTTGTGAAGGTGTATGTCAAGTCTAAATCTTACTTCTGAGTTTCTTTATCTTTGGCCTTGTCTTGTTGAGCATTTATTTCTGCCATTCCATTTGCCATGATACTGAGTTTGCCAAGGTGAGGGGGAGTATGCCCAGCTGTTTTGTGGTCAGTGACATTTATGTATTTTATAGCACTCATCATATGAGAACTATGCTGAGGCTGTACCGTACATATATATCTAAAATAATGAATTCTGGAGTAGGTGTTTTTGTCTATTATCTGTATTTTGGGAATTACTATATTTAAATTTGAAGAAAATTCCTGTAGTTGGGCCTTGCCTTTTTTTGCTTGCTTAATACCTGAAGTGTTCTCTCTAGTTGAATTAGAGGACTATGAACAACTGGACCTAAGAGATCAGACTTTGTTCTTTGCTGTGCTACAAATGTTTTTTGAGACTACAGACAATTCACTTATTACAATATCTTCACTCATCCTCTGAAGTTCCCTGTCTAATTCTGATTCTGGAGGAGGATAGAGAGCTTCATTTATTGTAGGTTCCCAACTTAGATGCTCAACTATTGATGCGTCTCGCCTCATTGTGCCAATTCTCTATGTTATAAAACTGAGGAAAATAAGTGTTCTACTTCCTACATACTAAGAAGGTAGACTGCGAATATTTTGGTAATTTTTTATCTTATGATACCTGAAATGAAAACTAGTTTCAAACTAGCAAACGTTTGATATATTATGATCTTTTCAGGTGGTTCAAAACCAGAAGTGTTGTGTGGATCCCCTTCTTTATCCAGTGCTGCCAAACATGCTGGTAGATTAAATCAGGTAAACACCAAGCGTCCCTTTTCTTACATCTTTTTCTCCTTAAATGTTTTAAAGTCTATATAGAGTAACTAAAAATAGCTTTACTTATGCTTTCAAGGAGAACCTCTTACTTTTTTTTTTTTATTGTGGAATGCCATAATTCACTTTTGTTGTTTCATCACTGTGTATGTGTTGTTTTTATAGGGAGTGCTTACACATGAAGAAAAAAAGAAACAAAAAGGAAAAGTATTTTTGAGTCCCCAGTCAGGTTTGTATATCTTCATTCCAATTCAGAAATTCTGCCTTAAAGCATGTATTTTGAACTTGCTTTCCCCATCAATCCGCATGGGAACTCTGCCTAATTTGCTGAACACAGCAGCAGTCTGGACAGGTTGCTAAATAATCCTGAAGTGAAGCCACATTTTTTTTCTCTGGAAAAGTATGTTGTTGGGTTTTTTTCCAGTTCTGTTTTGGAAGCAAAACATAGGCATGTCATTTCTGTGCATTACACTTAACAAGTAGCAGTTAAGATGGTAATAAAAAGGCCTTTATGTACTCTCTCTGGATGAGAGGCATTTTGTGTTAGATGCATGGTTACAAATGCAGCCTCCTTACAGTAATTTCACACAACTATTAACAGGTACAATGAAGATTTTAAAAGCAACTGCTTTTTTTTTTTTTTTTTTAATTACTTTGAGTTTCTAGTGCAACTCTGCAAAGCTTTTAGCAGCTTAGGTGTTTTCAATAAAATACATAAATCTCTTTTGGGACACCTGAAACCTGAAGGGGGACCCGAATAGTCTTTACAAACTCTGTAAAGTTAAACTGAAATTAAGTATCTCAAACTCTCAGTTTCGTTGGGAAGACACAGTATTTTCTGTTTTCACTGCGAGGCTTTTTCAAATCTGAATTTGGGGATTTAAAACACAAAGTGAATTTTCACTAGGTGTTTAGTTGGAAAAAAATGCTCGTTTTCAATTTTGTCCTTTAATATTTCCTATTGTCCTCCAGCAGGTAATGATCCAAAGTTGATCTCTGTGTGCTTTCATGATAGCTTGACTTAGTAATTTTCTCCTGTGTGACTGAGTTCTTTTATGTTGTCTTTTTAAAAAACAAACAAACAAAACAAAAAACCCTTTAAAGTGTGATACTTTCTTCCTTACAATTTTAGGCAGCCTTTCCAATAAATACATGACTCAGGGAAAAGCCTCACAGAAGAGGACCCAACAAGAATCATGAGGGATATTAAGCACTGTTAAATTGCAATACAAGCCCTTCATTCATTTAAAAAAATTTCTTTGGATAAAGCATCTGGATTCACAGGACAGCAGCATAAAAAACCTTCATCTTCAGTTTAATGAAATATGGGTGTTTTATTTTAGATTGCTAGTACAAGCAACTGTGGATTTTAATACAGACCCCTGCTCTTAAATAGATTGTTTGAGCATTTTGATAGAAAGCCACAATGTTTTATATTTGTTTACTAGGTAAATCATATAGAAAAGGGCAGGTACTAAAAATGGACCGTTTTCAAGGTTTTATTGTTCCACCTGAACCATTTTAAAATGCACTAAAATTGTGTGCAAGCCAAATACATTATATTTTCTTCAAAAATTGATTTTTTGAAGGAGCAAATAATATTTATTAATGTTGATTGTTTACTGAATCCTTGTGTAAAAGTGTTTGAAATGTCTGTAGACTGCTACTTTTTTTTTTTTTTCCTATAGAGAACTGAAAACATAGACAGTAGTAAACATATGTAAAACAATCTCTGGACAAGCAGTGCCATTGAGATTTTTTGGGTTTTTTTCTGTTCTGTGATTTTATGGGAGTTCATTTGCTGCTGTGCTTGTGTACAGGAAGAAAGAAAGACTAAGAAACAGGTCCGTCCTGTTTGATGCTGCTAAGAATCTTTTTCAAGGCCTTGGGGATACAAACAAAAATGCTTTAAGTAATAGAGGTATTATATTTGGCAACTGGGGAAAACACATGTCCATTTTCATAAAATGTGAAGAGGATCCTTGTACCAGCCAAGAATTTTATTAGTAGTATGAACTTGAGCTTTACTTGAAGTCCTTCCAGAGCTGGTAGTGTACCGTCTTATCTTGTTCAGGAAATTAGTCACATGGTAAAATTGAAACCACTGTTATTTATGACTTTGAAATAAATTTTAAAAAAAACATTAAAAAATCAAACTTCAGTTTCTGTATTTCTTCTTAGGTTATAGTTTTCAGTACTCCTGACTTAAATGTAGAATTAATGATAACTTACTAGAAATATTTGTGATGATTAATTTTTTTTTTCCTTACTCATCTATTTTTATTAAAGTTGAATGCCAGAATTGCCAAAATGGTTTTAGGGAACTGGGATCCTAACTCCTGTTAGGAGTCCATTGTAGCCAGCTATGTGTGAACTTCTAGATGTGTAGCTTTCACAAAAAAATTTCTTTTGTATTCTTTCCTCAGCATATTTTCAAGCAAAATATTGGCAAGCAACAAACAGAAAATAATTCCAACTTTGTCTTCTGTAGCATATTCATCATATGAAATTAAGTTAGTTTTTGCCTCAAAAGTAAATTCATTCTTCTAGTTTTTCATTCATATCCTCCCCCAAAAAACAAAGGCTAACATGCATTCTGTATCCCTTCTTTAGTCCTCTATTCAGTTACTTTCAGTTTTGCTAATGAGAATGAAATGTGGAAGCCTCTAAGGGACTATGGCACAATCTCAAAGACAGACCAGATTTATGCATATTCACCCTCTTCCATTTGTGATACTTTTTAGTTTAGCAGTGAAGTCTTCAACTGTGGAATTTCTAAACTCATATGTGAATAAAAGCTCATTCTCCAGACCCACCAGTCTTCTCACTTTGAAGCTGCTGCTTCATTATGCAACTACAAATTCTAGATAGCTATTAATCCCATAGCCCTAACATAAACCTCCCAAACTTGAGTTATATATTACAAGCATTAAAACAGTCACTAATAAACCTTTGTTTGTTTAAAGGGCAGTGTCATAGTTTAACCCCAGTCAGCAACTCTGTCCCATGCAGCCACTCACTCACTTTCCCCCAGAGGGATGGGGGAGGGAATCAGAAGAGAGGAGGTGAGAAAACTCATGATAAAGGCAGATTAATAGGGAAAGTAAAACCTGTGTGCACAAGCAAAACAAAACATGGACTTCATTCACTGCTTCCCATCGGCAGGCAGCTGTTCAGCCATCTCCAGGAAAGCCGGGCTCCACCACCTGTAACAGTTACTTGGGAAGACAAATGCCATCACTCTGAAGGTCCACCCCCTTCTCCCATCTAAGCAGAAGAAGTCTTTGTTCTGTGTGAGCACTGCTCTGCAATAACTAAAATGTCTCTGCATTATCAACACTGTTTTCAGCACAAATCCAAAACACAGCCCTGTAACAGCTACTGTGAAGAAAACTAACCCTGTCTGAGCCAAAACCAGCACATTCTCCACCCCTTATTCCACACCATTTACGTCATGCTCAGGTCCCATACTATCCAATACATTCTCATTAACCACCCCCCCCTTCTATCCTTTGATATAACAGACAGATATAATTTCCACAGTCTATGAACCACCCCTGTAAAATGGCCACAAATGCCTCTAAAATGTCCACTGAGTTCATTTAGTCCATGACTTTGAGCTCTATCTGTTGTGGTGGTCACTCAGGACCGGAGAGGTGGTGTGTGTGTTGTGTGGAGTTACTGGGCACCAAAGCCAGCTCAGGTTGGGTCACTGCTGTACTTGTACTGTTTCTTGAAAGGCTTCTCCTCTGTTGGTTCAGGTGGTTCCTGCTATAGTAATTCCTGTAACATGCAACCCAAATCACGGGTTACAACTAAAAGGTATTTCCATTAGAGTTTCCACCCTGGTCCCTTTGGGTCAGACCAAAGGGTTTAACATTGGAATGAACTCAGCTCCTGCTTTGGTGTGGACTTACTCATGGCCACAGATGCTTCAGGATGTCCTGCTCTTATGTGGACTCATCCACAGGTCACAGTCTCTTCGACTCCAGTTCACACTGGAGTTCCAACCTGTCCAGTACAGGAGCACAGAAACAGCAGTGATGCCCTGGCCATCTGCCAGCCCAGGCACATCGCCATTGCAGTTATCAAAGTGTTCCCAGGCACAGCAGACTGAGACGATAAGCAGTACAGCAGAAAAGCAAGCAGCGAGAGCAAAAAGCAGCCACTCACAGTGAGGCAAGCAAGCCCCATGGGAAGCACTGGAGCCTTAACAGCGGTTAATAGCTAAACAACAGTAACAGCTATAAATTTGATCTAGCATATTTCATTCAAATCTCTTATTATCTCAAACCCTTCAAGCCCCGCTCTGGGCACCAAAAAGGACTGTTGCAGTTTAACACCAGCTGGCAGCTGAGCCCCACACAGCCACTGGCTCACTTCCCCCCTGGTGGGATGGGGGAAGAGACTCAGAAAGGGAAACATGAGAAAACTCACGGGTTGAGATAAAGACAAACAGATAAAGCAAAAGCCGCATGCACAAGCAGAGCAAATACAAGGAATTCATTCACTGCATCCCATCAGCAGGCAGCTGTTCAGCCATCCCCAGGAAAGCCGGGCTCCATCATGTGTAATGGTTACTTGGGAAGACAAATGCCATCTCTCTGAAGGTCCACCCTTCATCCTCCTTCCCCCAGCTTTATATGCTGAGCACGACATCGTATGGTGTGGGATATCCCTTTGGTCAGTTGGGGTCAGCTGTCCCAGCTGTGTCCCCTCCCAGCTTCTTGTGCACCCCCAGCCTCCTTGCTAATGGGTGAGGAGCAGAAAAGGCCCTGAGGCTGTGTGAGCACTGCTCTGCAATGATGAGAACATCTCTGCATTACCAACCCTGTTTTCAGCACAAATCCAAAACACGGCCCCAGACTGGCAACTGTGAGGAAAATTAACTCTATCCCAGCCAAAACCAGCACACAGACCTCAGCACAGTCATAACTTACAGAATGATATGTGACACCAAATAAACACAGTTGATATCTGCTGGATGATTCTGCTGTAAAATTTAGAAAATTGCTTGAAAATTAAAATTGAAGAAAAGTAAGTTCTTCATAGCAATTCTTGATATCCATGATCCTGCTTGCCTTATGGGAGTGTATTCTCAAGGGAAACAGCTTTCCACTTAGAAAGAAAAATTCTGAAAGGACACACTCCATTAATAAAAAGTTTCTAGAAAAAGAACTGTATCAAAAGTAATAGCAATAAACTAAAATAATAGTTTACAACTAAATTCATGCTAATGTAACATCATAATACATAATAATAAACTGATTGTTTAAAAGACCTCTTCTGAACCACCTGTGTATTCAGTCCCTCTATGATACAGAGGGACTATGCGTTGGTAGCACTGTCTATTTGTGCAGCTTTTGAAATTTTAAAAAGTGCTATAGTAATATTTAATAATATAAATAGTAATAATATAAATAATAGGAATTTCACATGCTTTTTGAGGCTTATATTTCCAAAGTTGGAAATGTCTTGTGCTACGAGTAGTTAGTTATCCGTGCCGAAAAAAGAAGGATAAAATTCTGTTTAAGGAATGCAGCACAGTTACTGTCTTAAACAGGCAATTTAATCTCAGTTAGCTATATAACTACTAGCTTAACACACACCCATCTCCCATAATTTATTTTTTTTTGTGAGACTTTTTTTTATAGCTATAGTTAAAACCAGCTTCTCATGCATTAAAAATTTTATTTAAATGTATTTAATACACAATGACTTATTTTATAAATCTTATCACATTTTTTGTAAGAGCTGCAGAAGCCACATCAAAAATTACCTTTGCTAGTAACTTTTCAGGGCCTGAAACAGCTACTCAGAATTGGAGCTTCCTAGCAAAGAAATTTTTTTTCTTATATTAATAAAGTTAACAATATTTCTTCTTATTCACTTCAAACTATTTTAATACTGACTTTTGCTTTTATCTTCTTTTGATAATGCACTGAAGATGAAAAGCAACTTAAAAAAAGGCTGTTTTTCTAGCCTGCGGCAAATGAAGATGGGACGAAAAAGGACTCCAAGCCTTTTTCTGAGTAAAGCAAGCTCCTTCTTTATTATTAGTGAGAATCCACGATTACCTTGTCCTCAGGCTTCTTTGCTAGCAAGATTTTCTATTTCTCTCCATCCTCTTCACACGGTTAGCATTTATACATTTGTGGTCTTAAAACAATCAAGCTACACAAGACATCAACGAGGATCCTTCTTGGCACACCCACACTCCTGGCTGTTTTCAGCCACATCTCAGGACACACAGTCCCCCACGCGGTTTTCCAGCCTGACCTTCTCACACATTCATCAACTCCTGTCCTGTGAAACCTGCTTTGAGAACACACTGCAAATTCCAGTGTTAACCCTGATCAGTCTCAATTTATCTTCCACCTGTTCAGCACAGTTCCTACACTAGCCCATGCTCAGTCTTTCATGCTGAGATTCATTCAGCAGACAGGTGCCTTAAGAGTGATGACTGGAAGCATCCTGAGGAAGTACAAGAAGGTAAAGCTTTTTCATGCCTGCATGACAGACTGTGAGTGATGAAGGTATTTGTTGCATTCATACACAACCTCCACCCCTCCAAGCATACCTATCACTGACTTCAGCTTCAGGCTAATAGCGCATTTAAACCCTCCCCCCCAGCTCTAAGTGGGTGAGTTTTAGTTGAGGATGTGTGCCCAAGTTGCACAAATGGTGTGTGAAAGACATGTTTTGTGTAGCTAGAGAAAATGAAACTTTCCTATACACTTGCTATCTTTGTATTTGAGGTAGAAGTACTGTGTCTCATTAAAGAGTAGCAGCATAATTATGTATGTAAAAAAAACCACCTGCACATTTACTATCAAGCTCTTCAAAATGGACAAGCCCAGAATCAGGTACCCAAAGTAGATATGGTGATGAGATCATAGAATCATAGAATGGTTTGGGTTGAAAGGGACCTTAAAGATCACCTAGCTCCAACCCCCCTGCCATCAGCAGGGACACCTTCCACGACCAGGTTGCTCAAAGCAACATATAGCCTGGCCTTGAACACTTCCAGGGAGGGG
>NW_010300250.1:0-424 GCF_000700745.2 Antrostomus carolinensis | reverse complement strand
AAAAATAATACAAAAATGTCCCAAAGGAAGGCAGAATTAGGGCAGATACCATCACGGACAAGCCAGAGTTGTGTAAATAGCAATTACTACATAAGCTTTCACTCCAAACTATTCTCTAACTACTTCTACACAGTTTTCACAACCTAAGTGCAATAACACCTCACCCTCCAGGTTTCCCGCCAAAAAATTCTTTCTCGGTGATATGGTTCTACTCAGTTGAGTCCTGGAACATTTGCTGTTGGTGCAATGTCAATTGACAGTCACTTGATGCGAAGGTGTTGACATTCGTGTTGTTCTTCACATTCCTTATCACCCGTCTGGTCCATCTGCTAGGCACCCGTATCGGGCTGCTGTAGCCATTATTGCTTCAAAATGGTCTGTAAACGTGGATCCTTTGGTTGCTTATTATGCACAGTGCCTGGAT
>NW_010300249.1:1341-1616 GCF_000700745.2 Antrostomus carolinensis | reverse complement strand
GACAAGAAGGAACTGCAGAACACACATGTGGTAGGGAAAAGAAGGGGGTGTTTTGTACCTGACCTTTAGCGGGACCTTTGACATGGTCTCCTGTAGTCTCCTTATTGCCAGCTTGTTGACAGCTGGATTGAAGAAATGGAAGATGTGGTGGGTGGGAATTTGGCAGAACGATGAGTGTCAAATGTTATCCTTGGTACAAAGTCCTCTTGGCAGCCACTTTCCAGTAGCATCCCTCAGTGACCAGCCCTTGACCACCACTGTGGAACAGCTTTTAG
>NW_010300249.1:0-463 GCF_000700745.2 Antrostomus carolinensis | reverse complement strand
GAGCCCCTGGGGAGGCTTGGTGAGTACTGGCCCTCAGTGGGACTCATTAATACTTCAAGATACTTCAGGTTCTTCTTCTGACTTTGACTCGTGGGAAGGTTTGTTCAATCTTCTCTCAGTACCTGGGCTGCAAGGACTCAGCTCCAAATGCACCATGGGGCTCGTTAAAACAAAGCAAGCTCTAGTTTCTATTAGTTTACTGGTCTAGTTGCAGAGAAAGATTTCCAAGAGCTTCTATTAAAAATGACCTTTTATATTCAAGGGTGTAGTTTTTTGTTTTACAGAAGAGGTGATCACAGGATTCTCTGATTCATATTGATCCAGAGTATCTCCTAAGGAGATCTGGACAGGCAGGAAAAGCTGCCCCTCTCGGCAAGTGGTGACCCCGACGTGATCTGCAACCCACTCCTCAACTCTGTGCCAAGCTCAAGCTGCCACCCATGAGGTTCACCTTCCACACGGC
>NW_010300248.1:39646-54017 GCF_000700745.2 Antrostomus carolinensis | reverse complement strand
AAAATAAAATAAAATAAAATAAAATAATTCTTTCAGGAAATCAATCAATTACATCTTTTCTTTTGATCAGGCCCCAGCAGCTGGAACCACTAGAGGGCGATTGGCTTCACCCTCGCACCAGCCTGGATTTTCAGAACATCCTTTTTATTCCTAAATCCATTGACACCCGTTGCCTTAGAGACAAGGTAGTTCAGGTCAGAAACTATCTGCTCCTGTATAGTCATTAATATTTGTTCTTTGCTGGGACTCAACCACAGGAAGAAATAAAACACACATCCAAATGCCATCTGAACACGGGGCCATCACCAAGCAGCAACACCCCACCTGCACCACACAGCCCCTGCCCCTGCTGTACATCCCAGCTCATGAATGACACAACACCCCCAGTATCCAAAGTGTCCCAAAACAGATATAAATCCTAGAAGGATTTAGGATATCATGAAGCTTTATGTTCTACAGAGAGAGCACTATCAAGCTGCTACACGGTCTCTGCTCTCTGCATCTAATCAGACTGCGGAGGAGCCATCTCATGGAGAGGGAAGCAGAGGGGCATCTGAGGTGACCCAGAAAGAGATCACTTCACCCCAGAAGCACCACATAGCCATGCACTGGTTTGCCTGTTGGGGTTCACTGATTATGCACTTCTGTCTCCTGGCCAAGCCAAGACATCCTCTCTCTTCTAAAAGGGACGGGTTTGAAATAAACCCACCTTTTCCCTTCCCAAGGGTTCTTGTTGCTATGGGGTGTCCCAGGACACCTGTCCCAGAAAACACCGGTCACTGGCGACCCGTTTGTCCCGATTACTCAATAGCCTGACACACACCTTTGGCATCTCCGACCTTTGCTCCTCCTGGCAACCCCTCTGGTACAAAGAATTCCTGAAACCTTTAGTCACAGTTACTTACCCAGAACCTCGGGGAAGAGCTTTCCAGCACTCCTCATCCTCACTCCACTCCTCTGGGGCACGGGAAACTCTTTATAGCCCGTCTCACTTTTCCCAGCAGGCTCCTTGCCCTGCAGTCACGTAACAGCTCAAGCAAACCTCGGAATACTATAGATCTGCGTTGTCTCTGAACTGATTCCTCAGCAAGGATCTTGTCCCAGTGTCACTGAGCTTTCTGCACCCACAAAACTACCTGTTTCTCCTCCATTTTGGCTAATGGTTTTTAACACAGGATTATTTTCCTTCACTAAAATCTTCTTAGTTCATTACTTTGTAGCACTTTTGTAGTACATGGATTTTAAACAGTTCCCAGCAAACCACTATTTGAGGGACTTCTGCCTTATTAACATTTTGATCAGCACAAGCTTTGTTGAATAAATAATACTAAGGAAGAATGGAGGACTGAAGAACAGATCTCTCAACAACCCTGTCCATTCTTCAAGACAGTGTCCTAGAACGTGTGTTTTCTTTTTCCTCCCACCTTCAGAGGAAAGATGTGATGGGAGGGCAGGTTATTCTGCCCCACCCAATGAACATACTGAAGGCTGCCTTCTGCCTCCTCTGCCTCACTCGCTCCTTCAACCTTCCCAGGTGTTTTTCTTCTTCCCATTTACCTGCACTGCCACACATCCACAGAGTCTTCACCTTCGGGAGTTCTTCTGTCCCCTGCCAGGCCTTAGGCTGAAGAAAGGTGGATTTACACAAAATACAACAGAAGAGTCAGTTTAAAAGACCTCTATCACTTTTCATATGAACTTATATCCATATATTATGAAAAAAACCAATTGTATCTGGTCCAGAGGAAAAGCATCCTCTTGTGTTTAGAGAGCTGTGTGCAGTAACAGCGCGCTCTGGCCACAAACACAGCAGAAATTGCTTTGATGCTGATTTTAAGGCTAAGAGATCATTACGGATACAGAGACACAATCAAATACTGCTCATCAGCTGACAGTGTATTCACTGGCAGTGAATTAACGAGCCCAGCAATGGCTGAATCAGCTCTCTGCCCCCTCTACTCCAAAGCTGCTACTGTTGGAGCAGGGATGAGCAAGACTCACAGTTTGCTCTCACATTACCAAACAGCAGGCTGGCACCCTGGCAGGAACTGAAGCCCACACCACACCACAAGCCAAGCTGTCAGGTCAGAAGCTGCCTGGGTCACTTTCTGCTGTCTCTGCTGAGAGGCATGGTCTGAACAGGTAAAATAAGTCTCAAACTGTTGCAGCTTCATCAAGGTCTGTCTCGGCACTTGGGCCACCACCAGTGCAGGTGGCTCTGCTGACAGGCTGCAGAATTGTGACCTGTCTCAGCAACAACACCCTGAAATTACAAATACCAACAGGAACAGCGAAGGACTCGGCACTTGTTCTTCAAGAGATGGCAGTGGAGGAAAAAGCATGATGAGAAACAAAGATATATGACAATAAAGGTTAAGGTACTTTTATTATAAAAGTCTATACAATGAGCACCAGACATAGCAATGCAATTATATCTGGTTTAGTTATATATATATTTCATATCTATATATCCATATAGATATATAGGTTTTGCTTTTACCAAAGTAAAACTGTTATATCACAAAATGCCTAGTTCTACCATTTCTTTATTGCTCAACAAGGATGGCACAAAACACACTCAGCATAACTGTTGCCATGCTTTACTACTACTATACTGAATAAACAGCCAAACACCGCATAACAAACACAAAGCAGCTGTTAATTCTGAATTGGAACCAGTCTGATCACTCACTCACTTATAAAAATATTGGAATCATATAGATTTAAGCATTATAAAGGAGGAATATATTATTTAAAACATTTAAATAGTGCATATTGACATTTTGCATGTGGTATATAAAACACAAACATTCATGTACAACACTATACAGTACACATTAGTTTCAATGTTTGGATACACCCGTGTCTGCAGACTGATAGAAAAGTAACTGAAGTGTACATTGCACAATGGAACTGAAGAAAATTGATAAATGGTCTCAAGACTAGTTTAACCTCATCATTCTCTAAGGTCCCAGATCATTTAGCAGTTAAAAAAAATAAAAATTAAAAAAAAAAAGGCATACCACCAGTGCTCAATATTTTAGTGCTTTTTTTTCTCCAAAATTACATGCCTACAAGCAGAGTAAAACAAAACAAGAAACATTTTACAGTACACAGATGAAATCTGAGCACTAAAAAAAAAGTAAATCCTACTTTCAACCTATTTCATATGCTTCATGACAGAACAGCAAGTCTATGAGGTTACATGCTAGCCAGTTCTTACGTGGTGAGAAAGTTCATTTTTGGTCTTTCATAAAGCAATGTGAATAATAAGCTACGTTGACATTAGCCAGTCATAAAAACATGCAGTGAGAATAGGTGCATGCAAAACATGGCCACAATCAAACTGATACACTGAAGGGAAAAAAAAACCAAACAAACCCCAACTGAGAAAAAGCACCAGTTAAAATTAACACTTAGATTTTTGCCAGATCAGAAACAGCTGCCGATGGCTGTTGCAGAGCATAAAGCTAGTAGCTAAATCATCGTTCAGCACAGCAGATGTGATACTCAAAAAACATTATTTAGTTTCAACTCTGAAGCTAAATCATGCAAGGCCCATAAACTTGTTTTGCTTACATCATAAGGGTTAGATAATTTATTTTTATTCTCCAACTGTAAAACAAAATTGTGATAAACAGCAGTAATTTATTTTTTTTCCCCACTCAAAACCAACAGTTCACCCTGTGGTGCACATTCTCTACACTTATTTTAGCCCTTGATACCATACTTATTTTCAGGTACCGTGGAATTTTAATTGTCCTAAGCCAGCTCTTTTCTGCTGGAGCTATGCAAGTCTGAGCGCCATCAGATTTTCCATACACTGAAACGTTCATTTCTGTTCCTCAAATCTTCCCAAAAGTGGAGATGCAGTATCCAATTCAGACAAAACACTACGTCACCACTAGCTGATAAACAATAACCGCTAAAATGATAAAATGAACAACAATAACATCAGTCCTGTAGGCAGCATGTGATATAACTTTTCAGTTCTCCAAGTTTTAAAAGACACTAAGCAAGGTCACTTTCTGGTTTTGTCCAACTGTCAATCTTTACCAAGGAGGAAACGTGACCACTAAATGAGCAAAATCCAGAGATGTTAATTATTATTGTGTTATAGGTGCAATTTAAAATACACAAAAATTAAAGTTGTTCCACAGCAGTCCTTTGAAAGGAATTTCAGTCTGGTTTTTTTGAAAATGTTCCAGGCAAAAGAGCTGTACGTTTAATTTGCTGACTTTCCCTCCCCCCCCCATAATAAAAAATAGGCAAGAGGAGTAGTTCAGTGTAGCATTATGGTATTAATAATTTCTTCAATAACGCAAAAAGTTGGTAATAACAAAAGTCTCAAAGTTCTTGAATGTTAAAGAAAAAAAAAAGAGCTATGGTTGTTTTGGAACAAAAAACTTTGATGGAAACTGTGTTTGCTAAAGTTGGATAGAGCAGTCTCAAACTTCGAAATCTTACTTGCTCTCTAGCCAGGACCTACTTCCCCTTCAAACATGTTATAGTGGCACCACAATAAAGTGCACAAACTGGATTCTTTCAACAGTGCATGATAAATGAACACAAGCACCCAATAAGTACAGTGGTAGTATAGGGAAACATCATGTTATTCAATGGGTTGGAGGAACAGAATTCAAATTGATTTTGAAGAATCTTGTTTGCTGATAAGGACTTCTAACAGCCTCAGTTTGGCTTTAATTTTCTTGTACTCCCTGTACTCATCAAGCATTGGAACCCGATCTTCTTTCTGTACGTTCCTGTAAAAAGAAGGACACCTAAGTTTCAAGAAAATCTTCCAAACTGCAGCAAACCAAACACAAAATCAACAATGCACAGTTAGCTCAGGGGAGATAAAAACATTTTTGGCAGCTGGTTCACCAATAACAGACACATTGTTATAGTTTAGTTTATTGTAGTTAAAATTGCTATCACCTAAAAAACTGAATTAAAAAAGCCAGCAGCATTTATTCAGCACAAATGTTGCAGCACTGTTTATAAATAGTTCTCTCCAAGTTCTTCTCGAGTTTTTATTAACAGGATATGAACACTTTCATTTCAGATCCTGTGTATAAATTATAGAAAAATACAAATAAATTTAAGTCAATCTACATTTTCACTGTTATGTAGACTGACCCACAAATTGACAGCAGAGATTTATTCTTATTTATTTAAGACTGGACTGTAATAAATTAATCTATTAATCTGACTTATTTTTAAATCAACCCTTCATTATTAACCTCATTATTTGCCATTAAAGTCAAAAGGAGTTATGTCCCAAAATCAGTAAGTGTGTGATGAAACCAAGTTAATGGAATTTGTATGACCAACAGTCCAGGACTTTATAGTTAAGGAGAGAAACTGTAGAAAGTACAGTGAAGTGAGAACATCTGCCAGTCAAGGAAGTGACTGACCTCGAGAGTGTTGTTAGTTTTGTTCATGAGGTGATACACCTCAAAAAACCTCTTATTACAAACAATGGGCAGCAGTTCAATCAAATTCATAACATCTACTCAAATAAGAAGCCTAAAAGAACTAAACAATACAGAGAAGAATAAAAACTATCTGCCCTTAATTGGTAAAGCAAATATCCCCTGTCAGGACTGACCTACAGGAACAAAGGACAAATAGGCAAACTTCCCCCCCGATGTTAAAAACAGAGGGATAATCTGAGGGGGAGGTTATATAAAAAATACTTTTAAAATATAAATATTTTTAAATGTTGATGTTTTTTAATTAAAAAAAACCCCAAAACAAAACAAAAAAACACTTCAATTTTCATTATTAAGCTTTACAGATCATAACAGAGGAAACAAAACTCAGAAGCAGGCTTCCTCCACTATTAATAATACACAAGAATGTTACCTCCTTCAGGAGATTTATTTATAGCAGAGATTAAAACAGATCAGATTCCATTTGGCAACGTTCATATAGAAAGTTGAAAAAAAAATACTTGGCTACAAAATGAGGCTGCTGTCCAGCATCTGTTTTTGTACTAAACAAACCTTCCATTCTGCTGATAAAACTCCTCTTCAAATTCTCGTAATGTCTTACGTAGCTTCTTTTTTTCAGCTCTGGCTTTCCACAGTTGCTCCAATAATTCAGGCCTAAACATTTCAAGTGAAAGAAAAATACTGTTGGTTATACAATAAAATTTAAATTTTTCAAAGCATACTCAAAACCAACTGAGCCAGCTGTACTAATAATCAATTTATCTTGCTCATAAGGAATATGCTGTCTGTCTGATGGTAAAATACTGAGAACAAACTAGTAGTTAATAAAAGGGTATAAATTTCCTGCTGTCTGCACAGCTCAAGTAAGGCTGAAGAAGGTTTAGAAGATACTAAAGAATTCAATGAATACAAAAAGATCTTAATCAGACATATTAGAGGAAAGAACACTCATTCAAGCCCAGCACTTCCTGAGAAGCACTGAACTTGTCACTCCCTTCCACCCAACATCATATATTTGGTATCATGCCTCTAGTGGAAGGTGTCCCTGCTGATGGCCGGGGGGTTGGAACTGGATGATCTTTAAGGTCCCTTCCAACCCAAACCACTTTGTAATTCTATGATTCTTTGCTTCTTAAGTGCAATAACTGCAACTTCTATAATGGAATTAGTCACTTATTTTTACGTACATAGAAGCAGCGCGGGTGCTTGACAGCCGAAGGTCCCGGGTCAGCCTCTCTTGACCATCTTCAACATCAGACTCAGAATTTTCAACTGGGCTTAAAACAGACTGTGTCTGGACAGCAGTTTTCAAGATATCACTCAGGTCTGCAGACAAACCATCGCTTTCCTCCTCTTCTTCCTGAAAGTCAAAGCAGAAATTCAAAACAAATATGAAATATTTCAGTTCCATATTACAAGTGCTGGGAAGTATTTTTTTTAAAAAATGCACTGTACACACCTTAATTTCTTCAAAAAAATGGGCAGTTTCACCTTCAATTATCGGCTGTAACATCTGCCCCCTCCTCTTGGTTGATGGTGACCCCTGCAAAAATTTAAGGTTGTTTCATCACGTGCAGTTAGACATTCAATGCTGTGTGCAGTCAGAATTTTGTTCAAGTCACCTCATACCTAAAAGTATTTCTTTTTTCACAGGAATAAAAGACTGCAAACATACTTCGAGAGCACAAACAAAATAACTATATAACCCAAAAAGCTCAGATGCCCAAAGTATCTTTGACATAGAAATAAATGTTGTAGCTTTTTATGTAAAAATAATCTTCTTCAGACTTAAAATAAAAAGCACTCACTCCATATTCTGTCAAAAATTCCTAAAGCTCAATGATATATGTGAATTTCATATTTGCTATTGTTCCTCCCAAACCAATACACAAGGAGACTATGAAGTTAATGAGGCCAGAGCCACATTTTTATCTTCTGCCAGACATACATTAGGAATAATACTGCCAGTTCCTTTGTCTAGACTACTCTGAAGTCCAGCAATTACAAGTGCCATGTAAGAGTTATCTATTGCCACCTCAGTGTCAAGACCCTTTGAACTTCAGCCTAAACAGGTCCCACTGTGCTGCACAGGAATTGCTGTTAGCTGCCTGTCGCAAACACGCAGTTACACCCTGTTCATCCATTACCCCTGAACAGCACGAGTCATTTCAACAGATGGACTCTTGGAACAGGAAGAAAGTGGAACACGAAAGCCACACAAGACAATGACCTGTCAAAAAAAACTTGAGTTCATGAAAAGTAAATAGCTTCCTGCTTCTTTGGACATTTCCATACAGGCTTCAGAGTATGTGAACAGTGTACTGTGATGCTGTAAGGAAGAACTCATGGAAGCAAGTGTCATGGAAACCAAAAAAACAGTTCTTGAAATACCTGGCACTGAGTATGTCCTACAGAGAAGCTACCACTGAACAATCCTTGGTAATTAGAGAGCTCCACTTATCTGTCTTACAGGTCTCAAAAGCAGAGGCCTGTGAAATATTTTTCACAGGTGTTGCCTACGGCAGATTAAGAACTATGTTACCAAGATCTCTTCTGAATTTAAAATCCTTTTGGTCGGCTATTACCCTCCCTTTATTTCACAGCCAAAAAACCAGAGCAACTATGATATAGTCATAAGTCTACTGATAATCATGGAATCACAGAATATTTTGGGTGGGAAGGGACCTTTAAAGGTCATCTAGTCCAATCCCTCTGCAATAAGCAGGGACATTTTCAACCAGATCAGGTTGCTCAGAGCCCCATCCAACATCTCAGCTGAAGAGTCAGATTTTTTAGGTGAGAGATGGGATAAAACTCTACTAGTCAAGGGCACCACCAATAACCTATGACTCACCAGGCATGAAGAAATGCTTAGGAGATTAAGAGCAACCTGTGTTTATGGAGTTCAGAAAGGGATACTGACATCAAAGCCTTTAAGTTGCCCTTAAACCAAACTATGACTGCAATGTAAATAGCATTTTTCTATAAAAGCAGCTACCCAAAAACGTATGTGTAAGAAAAGAATTATCTTGAACTGGCCCCTTTATCTCGTGCTTCAGCTTAAAGGGGATAGCTAAGGACAGTCAGAGCCAACCCATTAAGCTCCTGCTGAGTAAGCCACTGCCCAGCAATGTAAATCTGGCAGAGAACTGTCTATATGTAAAGAGATTATCTCACATCAGTTATGCAATTCCTTCCTTCTACAAGGGTCAAATAGCCAATATCAAAACTGTTTTGTTGCAAGTCTGGGTCATCATGCAAGATTCTGACAATAGCTCATGAAGAACAAAGACAGAGAGCTGGTTGTCATTCCACAACTGTTTTACAGGTACTACAAACAAGGTGACATCGATCTCCTTGCACAGTACGAAAGCTTTTTCTTCCTTATCTCTTGCAAGGCCACAGAGAGAGGAGAGGATAGAAAGCACTGCAAGCTAGAAGGAAATGAAGTGAAAACACAATGAAAAAGCGCAGATGATGTACAGATGTCGCAAACGTTGATAACGACTCATACTGGGGACACGTGAAGGAATGAAATGGTCCTTACAGCCCTGCTGTCACTCATGCCTCTGGTGACAGTAACCCACAGGACAGCAGAGAGGCAAGCTTCTCTGCAACGGGTGTTACTATTCCTGGGAGGACTAAAAGTACAATATGTACTGTGGATCCACAGCTAACACAGCGACTTGGGAACGTTTCAGCCTTGGGAAGTTAGAACCACTTATTTACTTCTACCAAGAATCATTTATCTCCTAAGAGCCATCAAGGTCACAGAGAGCTTTGACCTGCTCTGCTCTCAGCAGTAAATCAAATGCCTCAAGTACGATGACAACATCATCTTATATATTTTCCACAAGAAAAGATGTGTTTTCTGGAACAGTTTTACTCGCTTTTCTAAAGGCAGCCTAGCAGTTAAAAGTGGAAAAAAAAATAGAAATAGCATTTATTTTTTTTTTTTACTCACAAGAATAGGAGTAATGCTTGCTCTAGTTAACATTTGTTTTACAAGTCTGTATCTGTCATAAAGTGGCTTCACAATATGTCTTTCTTCTCTAGTAACCTAAAGGCAGAGAAACCATAGAATTAATTACACCAGTCACTCAATAATATACACGCAAACACAAAGCAGTCCGCTTCTGGTGCCAGGCTATGGACATTCCATATAGGAATAGAAAACTAGTTTCAGTTGTGTGCATGAAATAGGCTTTATGCACGTAAAGGGGAATAAGTGGGTGCTTTTTCCTCCTCACTTTTCTCATTTTTAACTCCCTATATTTTTCAGGAAGAAGTTTTAAAGATTTCCTAAAAGCTAGGGAAGCTTCAGTAGAAGCAAACCCTCTATCTTTGAAGACCCCATGGAAAAGAGGAAAAAAGGGACCAAGAACTGGGGGAGAAGACCGTGTGTCTAGCAATGATGATGATCCTACAGAGATGACAGGGGAGAAAAGAAAAAGATGAAACTGTAGCAAGATTTTATCCGATTGTCTCTCAATTCTTTGTCACTGTGAACACTAACATAATGAATCTTAAAGGCTCTCCTTACTTGAATTTTTCCCCTAAGGGGATTGTAGAACCAGTGCCACTATCTCCAAGACCATTCTTCTTCCTTGGCTTTTAGACTCAAAGTTTTGGTCATATTTATATGGCAGTGCTGATTACACAGTTAGTATGCCAAGTCCAGAGGGTTGATAGACTAGTAACTGGAAAGATCTTGTGACTGGACTAGTTATGTTGATCACTGTCCAAAATAAAAATCCAGAACTTCAAGCACTGATTGTTAGTCACCTACTCTAACTTCTGTATCTCCAATTAGTTAAAATACATAAATACATGCAACAGACTTGGGGAGGGGGGAGGAAAAGAATATCTTATAATTTCTGTTTTTGTGAAATCCAGAATAACATTTCAAGCCTTTTCCCAGGAAATTCAATTGCATTGTTTATTTTTAAGATTTCTTTCTGCTTCGCAGACATATAAGACACCGAACGACACCCATCATCGCTTTGCTCCAATAACCTACTGATCTGTGGAAAAAGGGCTTATTCATACTTTTTTTTTTTAAAAAAAAAGTCTATGCAGTAGCTGCTTCTGATAGCAACACAGAAACCAACTGTGCTGGCTTTGGCTTTCTTCACCGTAGCTGGTATGGGGCTGTTCTGGATTTGTGCTGGAAACAGTGCTGATAATTCAGCCATGTTTTTGTTACTGCTGAGCGGTGCTCACACAGAGTCCAGGCATTTTCTGTTCCTCACATCGCCACGCCAGCGAGGAGGCTGGGGGTGCACGAGAAGCTGGGAGGGTACACGGCCGAGACAGCTGACCCCAGGGATATTCCAGACCATATGATGTCAGGCTCAGCAATAAACTAGGGGGAAGGTCATGGGGGAGGCTGCTGCTCAGGGACCGGCTGGGCATCGGTCAGCTGGTGGTGAGCAATCATCTTCATTTGCATTACTTGTCTCTCCTGGGTTTTCTCTCTGTTATTTTCCTTTTAATTACAATTATTCATTTTTATTTTATTTTATTTCAATTATTAAACTGTTCTTATCTCAACCCACAAGCTTTCTCACTTTTACCCTGCCAATTCTCTTCCCTCCATCCCATGGAGAGGGGAGTGAGTGAGTGGGTGTGTGGTGCTTAGCTGTCAGCTGCAGTTAAACTACAACACCAATAAATAACTTTGTGTTTTGGAGAAGGAAAAAAAAAAGAACACACATGACCATTAAATCCTGGCATTACTACTGCACAGGAGTTATTGTTGTCTACACATGCATTCACACAGTTTGATAAAGTAAACCAAGTATTACCGGCCGCCCATGTTGACTTTCATAATACAGGAGGCTTTTCTGGAGAGATGTTTTCTCTTCTACCAAATGGTCTTTCGTCATTTTCTGTCAGAAGAATAATTCACATCTAATCAGACACAAGTTACTTTCACAGGTTTTCTATGTTATCAACTCTACAGATGCCTTAGCCAAACTTAGCGTAGTTAATGCCATACACCCCACCTTCATCCATTTAAAACTGTCCAATATTGTCAGCACACACTTGGAAATATGTTATTAAAAAGTGAGCAAGGACAATGTGGTTCATCTTGATCATTTCCCCACAGAGTCTGAAACATGAGGGCTTGGTAAAGGGCTGCTAGACAGAGGCATCATTTTGTCGCTAAAGTGATATCTGAAGTGTCTGACAGTGCTCTGTTTTCTTAGAAACAACCAATCCACAACCTCGTGCTTACTTTTATATCTTCTGGCAAGCATCTCTCAACTCGTTTTTCCTTTAATCTTTTCAAAATCAGCTCAAGTGTAGCTTCCTTGGTGGGCTTCTTCTCTTTCTGCACAACCCGCATCTCGTCTCCATTTTCTTCATCCTCTTGGTCGAGAGAGGAACCAAAGCTTTTTGGAAGAGTGTTACTTCGTGGACGTGTTTGAGGTATGAATTCTCCATCTGAGCTCCTCTGCTTTGCATCTGAAATGAGAAAAATTGCTCAATACAAAGTTTTAAAAGAAATAACTCTCTCAGTTCAACTGCAAATAAAGGAATGTAACAGTTTGCATAGGCCAAGTTTCTCTTCTAATGAACTAAAAACAGACACAAGAATAATTTGATTTTTATTTTTGAATAATTCATACTCTAGAAATGAAACATTTTTACTGACTGTGGAATTTTACTGAATGACTTTGCCATTTTAGTCATATAGATAATTTGTGTTTGTAGAAAACCAGAAACTGTAGCATCCCTTACCTTTTATTTGCTTTTTCAATTTGGTAAGTTCAGTCATCCATTTTAAAACTTTTGGATTGGCTGCAATATCACTATAGGAGGGCTGAAAAGTAATACAAACAAACTACGTTTTATGAAAACAAACACACTGAAGTTTGTTTATAAATATTCTATCAAGATATGGTGATATTTACGACAGCAATTGTGACCAGTAACATGGATGCTACTCATACTCAGTACCAGATCAGATCTTGGTGCCAACATAATGGACAACACTTGTGAAAAGAAACTTGAAACAAGACATCAGAAGTTGAGCCAGAGAGTGGTAAGTTGCTTGTGTCTCTCCACAGGTCTCATCTGATATCCCCCGAGTCTCACTGCATAAATGTCACTGTCTGCCCTTCTCTGAGCTCAGGCATTGTGGCAGGTTTTCTAGCACTGCTGCTGTTGAGTTCATTTTTGCAGACAGCAGTGCATAACAAGATTTTTATCATTTGTGATCCCACAGTTAATAATTCAGTGATGAATTACAGGTACCTTAGCTCTACCACGCAGTCATCTACCTTGAGTAAAAGCAGGAGTGGTAACTTACCTTACTGTTTTTCTCTTTTTCAAATTGTTCCTCAAATTGTTTTATTTTTTTCTGTAATTTCTTGACAAGCTGATAAGGTGTCTTGTCTTCCCTTTTGTCATCTTTTGAGCTAAAGGATGCTCTTCGTGTTCTGCATTAAAAGCATTTTTTAAATGTCATTTAAATAATTAAACGAGTGCAAACAACTTGTATATTTGAATAACAGATGACCAATTTCCATTTTTTCCCCCGCAGTCCTTTCAGGTTTTCAGTTACAGCTATTTACTTACTGAATCAAAATGCTTTGATCTGCTGCCTTCAAAATGTGATCTGTTGTTTTTTTTTCCTCTCTAATTTCAGTAATAGCCCTAACAGTAAGACAGCATTTGAAATTCGACTGTAATAAACTAATGTACTGTTAATTACAGTGTCATTAAAACAGTTCAGATCTTTCTGGTGGCTAGGCTATTTATCTGTGTTACTAGATAACTAATATTTCAGTACTTCTTGAAATATTGGGCACAGAATAAAGCCTAGGCTAGAAGCTACCACTGAACAATCCTTGGTAATTAGACAGCTCCACTTAACTGTCTTAAGCAAGTTATTAGATACTTATCTAAAAAATACCTACGTAATCTAATCTGTTTGCCTTACTAATATATTCTAGAGGATGTGATTCTGGTTTTGAATCATCTTTTGCACTTGTTCAGCTTCTTGACATTTGCTTCTTGTGAAAAACCTTTTTATTTCAAGACTGACCCAGGAGAATTTTCAACTCCACTTATTACACAAGGTGCTTGAAACATCCCTCAACACAGCTCGTGACATCTACGTAGTTCGAGACATTAGAAATACTAATCCAATAATCTACTACTGCAGATCCTTACTTGTTTCAGAATGAGGATAACTGTTATTACAAGCCTGCAGGTCAGCCTTCTGCATAAGTTTAACAGTACTTGTCAACTATCTTTTGCATCAATACAGACAGAGAATTGAAGATCCTAAACTTGGTCTTTCCTGTTCCAGATTTTTATCATTTTTATAAGATTATTTCTTCCCTAACAAGCATGGAATTTTTTCTTAAATTCCTTTTCATAGTAAAAAGTACAGGTCACAGGTTATTTACAGTTTTGGAGGGTCACACTCCACAGTGTCACACAAATAACCTGTTTAATTACAATGCTGCTTTCATACACTAGGTCAAATGGGCTTGATTCTTTAAATCTGCAGAAGACCTGTATTATGAACGCCACCTCTTCACTGTACTGCTATCCATGCCTTTCTCTCTTACAGCTGATGCTCTCCTATAATCCCTCTGAAAGAAGATTTTCCATGGCCCAAATGAAGAATCTGCCCAGACCACTACTGTACAATTTAGCTGCAATGGTTTGTATAACCCGTCTCTCTTTACTGGGAGTGGATAACATACTATGGAAAGCAAATCCAAAATTATGCAACATGAACACAGATATTCATGCTACTGGGAACAAACTTACATAAAATCATAGACCAGCAGTCCAGTAAAGACTAGTAAACAAAGGATATAAATACCATCTTCAGCCCAGGAAGTGCCATTACAGCAGGTTGTCAGAAGCCCTGACCGAATGCCAGGGAAATC
>NW_010300248.1:16468-39620 GCF_000700745.2 Antrostomus carolinensis | reverse complement strand
CCTCAGCATCTGCCAGTGGCCACTTTGAGAGACACAATATCATCCCAGATTGGGTGGGATCCCATCCCACCATTGGGAACCTCGGGCCTGACTCATTATGGCAGTTCCTGGGCAGGCAGAACAGCCAAATGGCCACATAATGCTACATTTGACCTTGGCCTTCAATCAATTCATATCATGAAAACTCATGAGGTTGGTTCGACAGCTGTATTTTCATATAGGTAGTTCCATGTCCTGCCCAAACACCCACCAAATTATATTAAAATACATACCTAATGAAAGAAAGTGCTTTGGATGAAGAATCTAATGTTTCTGGATCATGTAAGAAACGTTGGCTTTGCCCAAAATCCAAACTACGATGTGACAATATGGGATGACAGTCCTCTTCCAAGGGATGATTAGTCATCCTTCCAGCCTGCGGGGAAAGCTGAGCTTCTCCAGATTCACTGTCCTCCTGCCAAGATTTGAAAGCAGGAAACGGATCTAGAAGATAAAAAAAGGGACACAGAATGGTACTTTTCTGTTAAAAGAATTAGAAACGAGACTCAAAAGGAAACAAAAAATGCGTACCCAATGCTTAGTCTTGTATGCTATAAAGGATGTGGTGTCATACACAAAGTGAATAAAAACATTGAAATACATCAGAAAGCTACAAATTTTGACATGTAACAATTGAAAGAAAAAGGTACTGAAATGAAGAATGCACACTAGGATCCCTTTTTCAAAGTGTATCTTGGGAATATGCACTTCTGAATAGTTCAACAGTGTAAAAGAGCCTTATTTACTTATCAGAAATCCAAAGTTAGAAGAATATATTTATTGTCAATTGCAATTATTTTGCTGTGGAAATTAATTTTTATACCTTATGCATGTACTTTGAAAGATTGTCCTCCTGGTTTTGAAGCAGGTAAGCCTGACAATACCTCTTTATGTACCATAACCATTTGCTTAAGTCTTTTTAAAGGAGTGTTGTTGGGTTTTTAAGTTTAAATCCATCTTGACACCACTGAGAAAAAGAGATTTCTTCATTCATATGGAAGGTGTTTTATTTTAGGCAGGGGATTCCAAAACAACCAATTTTTTAAAATCCATATAAAAAGTTAGTTGCTAACATCCCTTACAATTCTCAAATATGGTTTTCTAGCTGTCTAACAAAAAGCTAATATGGCCTTCCAAGCACTTTAATTTAAAATCCCACCCCCCTTTTCCTTTCAAAGAGTTGTCTATATTTTCCAGTTCAAATCAGAAATTTGAAAACTGGGTTCAAAGTGTGCAGAACAACAATAAAACCCACAAAGTAACCTTTAAAAAATAACCCTTGTACCTGCTTTCCATTGTACATTTACTAAGTATTATTGGGATTTTTGTTTTGTTTTGTCTTTAAGCTGTAATCTTGCCTGTTTACACAGGACAAGATACAAGAAGGGGACCTTTTAGAAAAAAAAAGTCAACAAAAAACTGCAGATCAGAACATTCCCAAGATATAAGGGACAGCAGGTGAAGGGTTAGTTAGAAAGCAAACCATAAACTATCGAAAGGCAGATAACTGAACGTATGGCGAACCATACTTACCCTCCCCTTCTCTCTGCAGATGCATTGTTTTGAAATCAATGAGGGGAAAAGTGATAGGGCATGGCGCTAATAAAATGAAAAAGAATGGCAAAAATACTAAAGTGAACACACAGCACATTCAGAACACACTATACATAACATGTAAAGCAGGAAGATATAGTACCAGGGGGAAAAACACCCCACCTTTTGGGCCAGGCCCTGAGCACTCTCAGCTCCCAAGCAATTTCAGTGGCAGGTAAGGATGCTCAGTCCTTAGCCAGTTTGAATTTTTTACTGAAAAGGTTTACAAAGAACTGACACAGGAATAGTAAAGACTTATTGTAGTTTAATAAGAGTCTCACACATCCTCACAAAAGACAAGTTCTAAATATGTTTTTGCTCACAGCTTGTAAATAATAGAGATGGTGGCAATTGCCAAAAAGCAGAATTAGTACCCAGAAATACAGATTAACTGATCTGCATTTTTGCCTGAAGCCAGCAAGCATTTCATGTTCATTTTCAAGAACTCTGTCAGTGGCAGGCCTTTAAGTTTTCTATTACACAGGCTTTAATTACCAAATCTTGTAACAGGATTTGGACTGTTATATATTTATTTACAAAGCCAACCCACTCCAGTGGAATGCTGCAAGGACGTGCAGTGCCTTTGAAGGCTGAGTTCCTAATAACTATTGTGAACAGGACTGAAGAACAGCTCAAGTCGAAATACTCTGCAATGAAATGACACCTCTTGCAAAATATCATGATTTTAATACCGAGAAGTTTGTAATATCAATTTATATACAGATATGCTACTTTCTTTACAAAGTAAAGGTCATAAAGCTATTTGGGTAAGTAAAACCAAAGCAGCTTTTATGAGCAAATTTAAAGTAATAATGAAAATGGAAGCCACAAACCTTCTGAGAATACGTGTTAAACCAGATTAACACAAATAGAGGATGCAATGTAATGTGCAAGTAAGCAATTAATGTAAATAAAACACTTAACATAAGCAGGATTTCTTTTTTTAAAAACTTTAGATAAAGTTATTAACTTGGGCAACCAGAATGAAAATTCTGACTCAAGTGTGTTTGGATGCCTGCAAATCAACTTCTATATGACATGACATACTGTGAATATACAGTTTGTCAGGGCTCAGGAAGGCCATCTAGCAAATATTTTACAAACATAAACAAACCAATCACAAATTGCAAACCTCCTAATTTGTCAAAGGGTTCAAAGGGAAAGATGGATTAATGCAGGCAATTAATTTGGAAAACAGTCAACACAGGTGCCAGATTAACAGTAAGTTATCACCATGTGAGCTTCAGGACAAAGCTTTATGTGCTGACACGCTGCAGCTATATGCTGCACTGTCACATGTCAGTGTATACACTGTCACATTCAAGGTATACTTCACCAATTTTCATATTTATGACACAGCAACCAGAAGTTAAGTGCAGTTATTCTTTGTTACCAGTGTCTTACTAACATTTGACCGTGACACTTACAGGTACCTCACACAATAGCTGTCACTGGAACAGCCTGTTGGAAGGTAAAAGTTTGTCCCTACGTAGAAAAACTGCACTGTAGCTACCAAGTTGTTATTTGCAAGTTTTTTAAAACTGGAAACAAGTGGAATGTGGTCATTGTTCTGGAAGGTGTTCACAGTAATTTAGCAAACTACATACCACTTGCATTTTTTAAGGTGTGATGATTCAGAATATCAACACTAGGCAGAGGAAACAGGATATAAGGAACACATAAAAAGAGAAGTACTTTGAAAAGAAGATATTGACAAGAGTGTTTTGCTCTGGTTACAAAAGGGTTATTTTTTTAGACAAATAAAACAACAGTCTAAACAGTTATTACCAGACATTTAAGCAACAAAGTTCAGTAAAGTCACAAGCTTAGAGGCTTGATAAATCTGGAAGGCCACAAAGAATAAGGTCATAAAGAAAGAATACTGTCTGAGAGAAAATTGGGTTTTAAACATTTTCCTTTTCCCAAAATCCAAACAACGGAGGGAGAAGGGGCACAGAAATAATACCCATCTGCAACTTTAACTTTTACTGGAAAATCCAGAGCCATTTCAAATTGTCTCATGACATGGAAACAACCATCTGACACTCCTGATGTTTAAAACAAGACAACCAACGGATTTTTCAGAATAAATGAAATATAAATTGCTGTGTTTAGTAGATTAGTGATTTTAAGTCAAATTCAGCTAGTATTAGAACTTCAGTAGTTTACATTTAAAGAAAAATAAAACCCAAAAACCAAACAAGACACAGTGTGAATATTACCTATAGGACATAATCAGAGGAAGCGCTTTTAAAGACTTGGATGAGAGACTCGGGGTCCTGGGAACTGTAAGTCACTTTTTAAAAACAGAAACAAAACAAAAAAACCACAATACCCAACCAAACAAAAAAAAAAAAAAAAACCCAAACCACCTCTAATCTGTAACTTAGGCTTTTTGCTTTCTTTTGTTGCTCCTTTGACTATTTTCTCTTTACAGTTTTTTAAGGTCCTTATTTAAGTTGCAGATACTCCTCAAACAAGATGTGACTTACATCATGACTTGGTCGATCTTACCATGTCTACAGGAACATACTATTCAGAATGAACTAAAGAAAAAAGAGTGAGTTGTCTGCTGCTTCTGCTTTGTCAGATGTTCTACTTATCATTACTAGCTAACTATACTGTGAGCTAAAGGCTGAAAATTACCTTCCCATTTGTCACCATCAGATACGTTCTTCAGATCGAGACGCGGGACTTGGACACTCAGAGCTTCCTCAGAAACACTAATGTTGCCGTCCTCTGACACCTCTGAATCAGTATTTGCATTAAGATCACAAGTGTTTCTACTGGAATCCTGTATTTAAATAACAGAACAGAACAATTTGATTATTATTTAGCAACTAGAAATCAGGTACCTAAGCAGCATCAATTCCAGCACTTCTGGAAATTACAAATAAATATATAAATAAATAAATAGAATCTTCTTGCCTAATTTAAGGATTATAAACAAGCTTCCCCTCCCCCCCAACAGTAGTTAATTATTTGCATTACGAAACATTCCTTACATGACATGCAAAAGTATAACCTTGCTCTGCTGCCAAAAGTTTCTGTGAAGCAAGATGATGAGATCTCTAACAGAGGTTTTGCAAATCTTGCAGCAGGACAATCAACATAAGATTTTAAATGCTAAATTTATTGGTTTTCTTCATATCTGTATCTCATGTAAGTTTATAAAATGTTATTTTATATAAAGGAAATCATAATCTTACCAGAAACATCTCTGAAGATATACTATCATTGCCACCAAGCAATATACTATTTTGCCTAAAAAGAAGACACAGACCTCGTTATCATTTTAAATACAAGTTCTTAAGGGGCAGTAAACACTGCACATTCCCTTTACATTTTATTCCTTCATTCCCTAGTCCAGTTTTAGCAGCTATGCAATGTATCTCCTTGAAGTGGTAATTAAAATTCTGGGTAGCAAAAGTTGCATTGCTTGCTCCCCCCCCACCTTTGCTCTTCACACAGAATTTCAAGCTGGAGCATGTAAACAACAACTGGACTTGAACAAAGCTGGAAATAAAAACAGCTCAGACCTTTATTCACAAACTAGAAGTAAATATTTTAAAACTCAGTTGAATTCAAACCGAAATTTCAATCAGTGCTGAACTCAAACTGCAAATAAACTTAAAGTCTTCTGGCTAGTCACCTTTACCAGTGTTAATTCTTCAATCATTAAGAGCAATAAAATGTGCCAAACTATTTTAAAGAAAAAAAACATTTTCTTCTTCTATTTCTCTCGCTCAGAATATAGGGATTGTTCACAAAAATCCCATGATATGTATCATACAGGCTTGTATTTATTTTCTCTTTTAAGTGCATAAAGTTCCATGCCTTTTACATCATCATAAAAAGGTAACTCCATCTTATCCTTTCTGTTTTTAACTGTGAGAAGTTGTGTGTTTAGTTTCACCTCCCTTACGTTACACCACGTTGTCACAAATCACCAGTCTGGAACAATTACTTTTCAAAACTGAAGTTACAGACTCTGCCATGCAGAATGAGAGAAAACTAAAGAAAAATACGTACCTTTCACTATTATTTTCTCCATCAACATCTGCATCTTTATCACATGGTTTCAATAATACATCTGCAGCCTGTTGGCAAAAAGTATGTTTAGAAAGATTTGGGAATGGTATTCTAAGCTGAAAATATTTCTGTAATCATCACTGGCCACAAAAAACCCTCAAGAACTAAAAGTACAGCTTTTTGTGCGGGGGTGGAAATCATATTTTTTAACCATGCAATATTTTTCTATCTAAAGTGAAGCCAGTAACTAGGTGTTTTAATCACTAGAAGCCAGACAATGACCTTCCATTTTCAGACAAACCATTTTTTATCATTTCTTTTAAATGTTAACAACAGTTCCCCTGCAAAAATGTTAATCACAGCATGAAGTTTGGGGTGACTGAAATCACGGCAGTAAGTCTATCCTCATCTCAAAAATAACCGAGTTGGATGTAGACTTGTGCTCAGCGTATATGAAATGAAACAAGTCTGACAGACTTTCTAAAAGGAGCTACTAATCCCTGTTACTAAATAAAGCAACAGCAACATAACTGGAAGGGGATGAAGAAATGCTGGCATTTCTGTGACACCATCTCACAAAACAAGTTCAGATGAATACATGTCACCATTTTGTTCACTAAAAGCTGGCACAGGAAGACTGACTACTTTTAACATTTACGCCAAAGGCCAGTTACTTGAGTTCTTCAAAAACTGTCTAATTTGGGGGAATAGAAGAAACCTGAAATATAAAATATGTAATTTTAAAATAGCAGATTACATCTTGTTTCAGGCTTCAAGATGTTTTCACAAATTATCTTTAAAATGTCTGAATATAAAATAAAATTACCTGGATAGTTCAAATATACATTAACAGTTGCCAGTTTACACTACTGCCAGTAATAATCACCCTTACCCGACAAAACTCCATTATTCTGTTTGCATTATTTCAGTCCTCAAGTCAAAATTCCAATTCAGGGAACCAATTTTTAACTACAGTGCATTTGTCATACTCCAGTAGATGATTTCTACCTGGAAGATGAGCCGTGCAAGTCTTGCATAGTCAGACTTATTGTGGTTGTGGAAACAGCTGCTTCAGTTTCCATTTCAGACCCAAAGGAGACCTCACATGCACATCCTTTGATTCCTACAACCCTACATGCCCCTCCTTTCATACAGAAATGTATTTCTCTTTAACATCTCCCTGAAAGATACAACTCCCCAGTAGGGTTTGCAATCAGGTATTATCTAGCAGGTAGAAATTAACACTGAAAAAAAGCAAAATTTCAGCCTAAAATTCTACCTTAGCACTGATTTCAATGGACAGAAATGTATCAAAAAAGCAAAAAAGGCCCAGAATGACATCAGGTATGACAACAAAGCGCATCTTTGAGTGTGTCTCATGACCAAGAGCTCCCAAGCATCATGTTCCCCTTTGTGTTCTTAGCACGGGAACATACTTGGAACTCCAAAGTGCACATACTTCATAAGGAGTGTAATTATGAAAACTTAAAATGCACTGAAACTCCACCAATTTGCAATTTTTGTTTCTCTATCTACATTTGTATTTTTTGCGTTTTGATTTCTGAAACTCAGCATGTATTTTAACTAGAAAGTTAATACTAGAGAGTTAATACGAGAAACTCACTCTCTGTTACTTCTGAAGGCTTGCACTGTCAAAAGACTGAAAACCTAAAACAAATACTACAAATAAAAGATGACTTACAATAGCCAGTCAGGAAAAGACTTAGGGCAAAAATAGGAAATTCCACCCTGTACTTTCAATGGAGTTCTTGCAAACACAGTATTCACCTGAATTGGCTAAAACATCATCTAATTGCAACACCATCTTTTGTGTATTTTGAGCTCCAGGATAACAATCTAATAATTTTTACTAACAAGATTTGGTGCTAATGCATCAGGAAAGAAGCTGGATAATCAATACATTCTGTGAAATTTTAATTTATAGAATGAGATTCTAAAACAATAGGCTACTTTAGTGGGAACAAATGAAAAATTTGGCTTGTTAGATGATTCAAAATAGTCATTTGGGATCCAAAAAAGCAAACCAAAGGCTACAAGAATAATATATTACAATAGAGAAAAGGACCATGGCAACATTTTGTTTTAATAAAAACATAGATTCCAGACAAGACTCACAGTTTCACTATGCTAAGGTATCCATTTCTGTCTTTTCAAGCTCACAGACCCATTAAATTCTTCTAGTTAATTTAAGTCTACTAACAATAGGCTTACTTCTCTGGTTATCTTTCAGGAAACCCTCTGAAAGATTTACAGACTCACAGGCTTAAAAACCATTACAGAAAGCTCTCTACAGATGCATGGCATATCTCTCTACCCACATAATTCATCATTTAGATTTATGACAATGAAAGTTTTAACAAATGAATAAGGAACTACAGATGTTAATTTTTTATTAGAAGTGCTTATCTGACAGCTGTATATGTGCTGTTTCATAGAGTGGTACAAACTATGTTCTCTTGCATATTACTGTGATACTTGAGGCTGCACCTTGAATACTTTGTCCCATTTTGGGCCCCTCACTACAAGAAAGACATTGAGGCACTGGAGTGTGTCCCAAGAAGGGCAACAAAACTGGTGAAGGAGGTGGAGAACAAGCCTCATGAGGAGCAGCTGAGGGAACTGGGGTTGTTTAGACTGGAGAAGAGGAGGATGAGGGGAGACCTTCTTACTCTCTACAACTGCCTGAAAGGAGGGTGCAGTGAGGTGGGTGTGTGTCTTTTCTCCCAGATAACTAGTGATAGAACAAGGAGAAATGGCCTTAAATTGCACCAAGGGAGGTTCAGATTGGATGTCAGGAGAAGTTTCTTCGCTGAAAGGGTTCTCAGGCACTGGAACAGGCTGCCCAGGGAGGTGGTTGAGTCCCCATCCCTGGAGGTATTTAAAAGATGGGTAGATGGGGTGCTCAGAGATATGGTTTAGTAGTGGACAGGTATGGTTGGACTCAATGATCTCAAAGGTCAAAACCAACCAATTCTATGATTCTATATTTTACAACATTGCTTGATCACATAAAGATACCCTGAATGAAAGACTTGCTCAGGCAAAATGCTGGTACAGTGCAGGTCATCATTACAAATTCAGGCCATACATACTACAAACCTTCACATTTGATTTTATATGAAGATCTCATAATTTGCAGCTCAAAGCAAAGCTGACGCATGTTTGTTGTATAAGGCAACTACTTCAGCATTTACAGTTGCTACAGTGCTGTGCTTCCATTCAACCTGTAGACAATACTTGCTTCTTTCAGTGACATGACGCTGTTCAATTCAAGCATCATATATAAAAGCAAAGCCACAATTAAATCTATGACACCTGATTATCCTGTGGTTTGTTGTTCACATCTTCAGTTGCTTTCTGAACTTAACAGCAACTTCAAGTATCATTAACATTGTATTTTCTGAGCAAAACAGATTTTAAAAAATACTACTAAGTATTTTATTTTCACAAGCACGTTAGTATCACATCCTAACACGTGCTCATGCAGCACTCTAGACAGATTTTTCTGCTTGGAATACAAATGGTCAATCCTGATACTTTTCAATATGACAATATTAAGCGTTGAACCTCATCAGGAGGTTACAAGTCTAATTTCCTTTCATTTTTCTTTTGCTGAACACGTCAAGTGTAAGAATTGTAAGTGAACACATCAGTATGGAGGGACACAAACTATCAGCACAGCAGAAGTCAAATAACTAAGCAAAGAGGTCTAAGGAAAAGTAAGAGAACCTCTTTCAACCAGAAAGTAGATGAAGTTGTGTTGCAAATAACTGCACATCTATGCCTACCACAGAAGAAACTGGAAATAGTAAGAAAAGGCTGTAATTAGCTAATTATAAAACCACACCTTCCTAGCACAAGCACAGTCAAGAGGCCACAGAGTCTCCAGGTGACTGCTACTTCTACTCTTTCTTGATGCAATAAAGGGTGTGACTAACTGTGGGCTATGCTGCAGTCACAGCTCTAGACCTTCTGCTCCTCAGGAAGCCGTTACTAACACAGATGCTATTCTAACCAGTGCTGTGCTTGCTGATACACTGACTTACCTGAGCAGAAGGAAGGGCTGGTACCTGTGAAAGACCAAGAGAAAAACATTAGTCAGGGTCCAAACAAGTTGCACCAAAGTACACAAAATTTCCTCTGTGCATGTCTACGAAGCGTGCACAGCAGAGAAGACAATTGACTGCACAGAACAACAGCGTCATGTAAGGCTGCATCAGAGCTATTAGGGAACTGGATCTCTAAACCACTTTGCTAAAGTCACAGCAATTTATGATTTTCATATCCAGGAGGTTCTTGCTCTCACCTGAACGCTTTCTTCTTCCTCAGTTACAGTATCATGTTTCATAGCTTCACTGTCTAAATCAGTGCAAACCAATACTTCAGAGCAGTCTCCTGTGTTCTCACTGCTACCAGTGTCATTATCTTCAATAACATCATTCCTAAAAAGAACAAAAAAGTTTTAGCAACCTGTTATTCTAGCTTTAAAAAAAAAAAAAAAAAACAACTTTTTTTTTCTTAAACAGTATCAAACATCAGGCTTTTCTCAATAAAATTTTTCTGACCAAAGATACTGCTAATATCTACAATTTCAATCACCTGTAGGTAAATTTAATTATGTAGTGCATATCTACTTCTGAGATTTTCTACAACTGTATGTGATAGATATATTAAAATGTATGTATTTGAACCTTTTATTAATGATCAGGCATATATCCCCCACTTACTATGCTGACATAAGGAATAGAAGTGCCAACAGCCAGAAGCAATGACGTATTGAAACGACTGCGACTGGATGAAGTTGCTGTGGCTACGCTCCTCTCAATATTGAAGCCCATTAGTTTACAGCTACTATCACTATGTTCTCCTCCAGTGAGAAATCCTATTATTTCTAACATTTAATCTTCCTAGAATTCAACTTCAGGCTTGTAACAGTACAACCAGATTAAAACTAATTTATACCGTATTTATGTCATAGAATGCAAGACTGGTTAGGGTTGGAGGGGACCTTAAAGATCATCCAGCTCCAACCCCGCTGCCATCAGCAGGGACACCTTCCACTAGACCAGGTTGCTCAAAGCCTCATCCAACCTGGCCTTATATTCTTTATAGAAGAATTCTTTAAAGAATGTCCATATATTCTTTACATGCCAGCTCTCCCCTGTTATCACATTATTCCATAATTCATCCCAAGCTTTTGACTTCCTTTGCCTTCCTTCCGCTCCCTGACAAAGAATTCCAAACTACTTTAAAAAATACTCCTTCTCTATCAGATACACAGTATCAGATACACAGTATCAGAGATACCAAACACGATGGTTTGGAATTTAACATTTTAACTCTTTTCTTAATTTCAGTGATTATTTTAAGTTAGTTGCAAGAAATTTGTGCTGTATCACTGCAGGTTTTAGTTACTCATTTAACTGTGTATTTGCCTTGTGCAGAGTCTGCTGGCAGCACTGTTTTAAAGGACCCAGACAATCTCTTTCAAGAACACTATCATGTGTCCTCTATTACACTTAATCCACAGTGGAACGACGATCAGAAGCATCTGAAATAGGGACTGTGCCAGAAAAGTATATTGGTTTCCAATCTGCAGTGATGGTACTTAGAGCTTCTGCTTCTGTGAAGTCAGTCAGTCTTTAAAGCACTTACGCTGTAGCTGAAGGAATTCAGCTACAACAGGTCTTTCAGGCGATTACCCACTTACTTATATACAATCCTATGGAATTCATGAGAGATGCAACATAATCTTACTGGTTGTTAGATCCTTCCTCATCCCCGCTGGGATTTTTTGCTTCACTGTTACAGCCCAGTCTGTGTTGCTGTATGTGTTTAAGATCGTTATCTAAGCTGCTCTGCAGGTCGAAAAGGTGCTGTTCCACAGCTGCTCTAATTGTTCTTTCTAAAATGCTAAAAAGAGAGACAGAAAATTCTTATTAAGAACTCTCCTTTCACATTAGCAGAGATAAACTTTACATATGACAGAAGAATTTTTGATGCCAAGTACTTCAAGGTAAAAAGAGACTAACTTCTCCAAAAGGCTGTGGAAATTACTGCACCTACTACCTTTTACTTCACAAGATTTACATAAAGTGTTATGAAGTCTATTAACAGTATTTCAGAAGTAATCAACACATTACAATTACTAACCTTTTTTTTTTTTTAATAACTATACACAAAAAGTAATAAAAGCCTAATATATTAATGTGACAGTAATATCCTGTGTCCATAACAGGTCAGAGTCAATCCTGGAGCAGGTACCACTTCAGCACAGGTGGCTGCAACCACTCCTGAACGGGGCTGTAATTGTAAAAGGCAAGAGGCAACAAACAGCAGAGACAATAAGCAAGTACCTGATGAAGGACACAGGATATACTCAAAGATACATCAAGAGAAGAGCATTCTTTAACAACAGACTATTCTGTTGAGTGCTCCTTGGGCAGTTCATCTAAAATACACAATTAGGCCTATAAAAAATCCTCCCATAAGAATCTTAATTGTGCATTTATTTTTCCTCCACATTTGTACACACAATTCCACTGAACTGGACTTAATATTAACAACTAGAAGTGGTGCTAAAAATATTTAAAGTCAAACACCTACGATGTATCTAAGTATAAAACCAAAGTGCTTTGGAATCTAGACTCTCCCATACTGTGCTCTCGTGGTTCTGCAGCCAACACCACTGACACACATTAGTGTTAAATGCCGTAAGTGAAATACTTCACACTAGAGAATCTTCATTCATAACTGTAATCATCAAACCTACTGCATTTCTTTTTCTTGAAAGAAGATAAATCTTCTATGCATGTACTAGTAACGGCACAATTCAAACATATTTTCATTATACTTACTCTGCAGAGGCTGGCAAGATACTTATGGGAGAGATATGAGCACTGCAATAAAGAAGAAATAAGTTAATGTAAACCCTGAAGTCAAAAGAAAGCAACCTAGAAAATAAAGATGGCATGTACTGCGGTTAATAAAAGCAGAACAAATATGTAGTAAACACTGATTTGCAACCTCTTTATTATTTAGATTAAGAAATCCTAAAAAATGTAAGATAAAGTTGTAGAAGTAGCAACGCAGATTTGTGTTTCTCAAGAGCCAACACTCAGTACACTATGAAGCTTTAAGCTCTCACAGGTACAGTCTTTCCCATGGGAAAGACTAATCCCTTAGTCTCCAAAGATTTCCTGACACCTTGCTTAAGAATGCAGATTTTAACCTTGCTGCCTAAAGCAAATTCCAAATTACTCTCCTTTCCTCCACGGTTGCAGTTCATGGAGATTCTTCCCTGTCTGGCAGACTGTTGCATAATTTTATTCTGTAATGTTCAACAGGTCTGCAGAGCTCTCCAAGGACAGCTACATTTCAAGTGGAAAGCAGGTACCTTCCAGAGGTTTTGAGACAAAAAAAGCTAACCACTTGTCAAGCATTTGGAAATCTGGCACTTGCCACTTCAGCCTAGAGCGTTAAACTCCTGGGTGGGTGGAAATCAGTGTAACTAACACAAGTAAGTTGAACTAAGTTAACTCGTGTGTCTATAGTCCCTCTACAATTTTCCATTAATATGATCAAAATTCTCTCATTATAAACAGACTACTTAAATTTTAGACAAAGTCACAGTAAATATGCTAAGAATGAAATAAAAGAAGAAAACTCTACTGTAAACAACAAGTTGCAACTTACATATCTTATTCAGAAAACAAATGCTAACTGCAATTCAACTCAGAGGTGAGGAGGGAGGTAAACAGCTGCTTTTTCTTCCTATTATATAAAACTAAGCTCAAAAAGCTGAAAACCAACATTTTACTCTACTCTTTAACATGCAACAACACTGTTGGCATCCAAATTTTCAATATTATTTTCATGAATCCATAAAGTAAACTCTGAAACACGAGGCAGCTTGCCACTCCACTGGAGAAATGAACAGGTACTACCTCTGCGAGACAGTTTTGACTGATATCAGCTTTGCTTTTGCTAGAAAAATGCAGACAGTCTCTCTGCTTACTCAATAACAGTTTTAATAAAGCAAGGAATATCTTGGTTATTAAGTTTATTAGTAGTTCCACCACCAGAGAGGTAAGATAATTAGACCACCACAAGCAGACTTTCTATTTTTTCTTCTTCTCAGCAGATGAAATACAAGCAGTAAAGGACTTTCAATTAAACACTAGTTGATAAGGAAAGTGGTTAAAGTATTTATTTAAAAATAATTATGTCCTTTTGCCTTGGACAACTTGTACTGGGCCAACAGCAAAGTGCACTGTATTTACACACCAGCATATAACAACTGACCAAGCAGGTGCTCACAGAAGTTTTAATTTATTTATTTTTTTAAATGGAAACTTGATTTTGAATCAAGCTCATTTTAGGATTTGGGTGTTTGTTTGCCTAGGTGAAAAACCAAAGCAGTTGTGTTCCACGTGCTTTGACAGAACTGGCAGCTCCAAACTCAGAATAGATACTGCCACATAGCTTTGGAAAATTAAAAACACTTGATGTAGAAGTCAGATCTTGTAGCCACTAAATTCAAAGCTGCTGGATCAAACAACTGAGGGTGAGCACACTGGCATTTTGTTTTGTTTTGTTTTTTAAACAAAGAAATGGTAAGAAAAAGTTCACAAGGTATTTACATTACATGAATATTTCTGTGCACAGAAGTTCAGCACAGCCCTGCCACTTGTACAAAGTAAGTTTTCTGATAAACACATTTTGTTTTGACAATACTTGAAAATAAAAAAATAAAGGCATGAAGCTGTGAATAAGTTCAGCTTCATGAACAAGATAAAATTGTTTTCCTGAACAAGAGAAAAACTGTCCACTCCCAGGACAAACTGGGGGGAAAATAAAAGGCAATTGGAGCACAGAACACTGCAACACTCTGGTTGTAAAACAGTAAAAAAAATTCAATCAAGGACGCAAGTACAAACAGTATTTAAAGGAAACTGTGATGACCTGGAATCCTTTTATTTTAACACTTGAGACAATGAGGAACTGTGTCAAGAGTGGGGAGAATCAAAGTCCTCCCCAAAGAATCCCAAAGATTTCAGACACGGTTCACAACGAAATTTTCCCTCTTACTGAGTAACCTTCAGGCTCCCGGGTGGGATCACTCCCCAGTGCTTTCCTTAAACACCTTTAGATGCATTAGAGGCACTCAGCAAAAGAGATGTCTAAATCAGCACTACTGCAAAGCCTCTTACCTCTTCAACTAATCACTTCAGCAATTAAGCACTTTTTGAAAGAAATGTGTCAATCGCTTTTTGCTGAAAATACATCACAACTTCCACACCAAGGTACAACAGTTCAAGGATACTTTTTAAAAGATTATGTTGCTTTTAAAAGTAATTTATGTTGCTACACAAAGCCTTAATGCAGCATGACACAGCAAGGCACAGAAAGGTAAACATCTTTGTTTCATAATGCTAACTCACTCCTGAGAATCTCTTTTGCACTGTCTCCCTACCCATAAAAAGTCCCGGTAAAAATATACCTCAAGATAGAAAAATACATTAACTAGAGATAAAACATTTAAAAGTTTTTCTTAGTAATTGACTGACTGTACACAGATTCTTATTTCTTGTTAAAAAATAAATAAAATAAAATCAGTCGTCACGTTATTTCATTTCACAGTATCTCCAAAATACATTTAATCTCACATAATTTTAAAGTTAAAAAAAAAAAAAAAGTCTTACTTGTAATCATATCAAAGCAATATTTTCCTTTCATATAATTAATTACCTGTGCAGCAGAACTTTGCAGGCCATTCTGATTATTTTTGCTATCCCAAATGAACACTTCATGTAAAAATGCTTCATTTGAAAAAAAGCAAAGCGTGATGTTGGCTGCTGGTTATGCATACTGCTTGCTGGGATTCAATAGCTGCTTGTCAGGCAGTACTTCTGGAGTGCTGCACTAAACCCTGCAGTCTAAATAGAAATAGACTGCAACATGAGGTCACTCCTGACAATAAGCTGCCCAATCAACACTTGAAAGCTTTGCTAACATGTTGTGCAGGGATTTTCTAGGATAGAAGTAGGGACAAGTATTTGGATATTAAAGAGAACGCTAAACTAAAACAATAAGATATTTTCTAGTAGTTGAGGCAGTTGTTGTATTTGGTTACTTACTATAAATGCATTTTGCCTCACTTTGTTGCTGTTAATATTATGGATCAGAGCTAATTAAAAAAAAAAGCGTTAGCAAAAATATCACACAAGCAGTGAGAAGCTCAGCCTTGTCATTGTATTTAATACAAACAGCAAACTGTTTACAGAACTTACTATTTGTCATATCTCATATTTTTACACAAATAATTTTGAAAAGCCCAAAGAACGTACCAAGAGTTTTTCTATCAGGCTTTTTGACTGATAATATTCAAGTTGAACTGCAAAAAGTAAAGCAAATGCTGCTTGGCAAAGAGCAGCGATGAAAAATTTGGAATAATGACAGAGAAGGATTCTAAAGTGATTATTTCAACAGCAGGTCTTAAAAGTCAGCTGCAAGGCTGAGTCAGTAGTTCTCTTCTTCAAAAGTCAGGACAGCAAAACCAAAACAGCCCTGGTGAAAATACTTCTGATAACGGAGAATATGATGTTTCCTTTACGTACACATTATCAACTCGTGTGCAGCAAATGCTCCTCGACTGGGTAACAGGCTTAAAGATCCTTCAACAGGTTTATTTTAAAAACCATTTTCAAGCAGTCACTAAATGAAACTGCATTAATAGTTATCCACATTTTCACCAGATCCCTCTCCCACTCAAAGTCAAATTAACACCGTGCAGTGTATGAAGTTTTGTGAAGAACAAACAGAACAAGTAGAGAAAAAAAAAAAAGGTAGTGAGCAAAATTATGAGCAAGTTCCAGTTCAAATAACTGGAGGGAAGGTCACATACCCCATCATGCAAATCTAAATAAGCAATCTTTAACAGGCAGAACGTGCAGCCTCAGAGCTCCTTTCCTTCTCTCCACAGAGAGACTAAAACATACAGACGTTCCATTCCCAAAACCTGCAACTTTGGAAAATTTGCAGCATCCCAAAATCACAACAGCAAAGAAGCAACAAAATTCCAGATTAAGGAATTGCAAGAATCATCTTGCAGTAAGATTTACTCCTCCTCTTTCCTTTATAAGCTGCTGTAGGCCTTATGTCAAGACAAATATCCCCAAAAACCTGCATTAATATTTGCTTTTTTTACCTTTTTTTTTTTTAATATCAAGAAACGAAAAAAAAAGGCCATTAAATGCATACTATGAAAGCCTTTGTGTTTGGAAAAATATTTACAATATTTATAGTGGTTAAAAGTTTAATAAAGCATACTTTCTCAGTCTCTAATTTTTTTTTTAATGTTTTCTGCAGCTGTTCTGGTTTTACAGTCAAAATGCTCTTTCTTCTTCTACAGGATTCTTTCCTATCCTTCCCCACAAATTATGTAAAATGCCAACCATAATTAGTGCTTATTAATTTTTAATTAACCCTAAACATCAAGTAAAAATGTTATTCTCTTCAGGCTATCATATATAAACTCTCAAACATGTTGAGTTTGTCACTACGGCTGCACTTGCACATTCCACAACCAACTAAATACCTGAGAACAGCTAAATTGCTTTAAAACTTTAATTGGAAGAAGAAGTACTTTGTAGAAATGCCAATTACAGTAACTTTTGGGGTTTTTTTAATTTAACTCAAACTAAAATTAAACAGTTCTATTGCTGACAAGGATAATTAACTATTAAAATATAATTTAAATTACAAACCAGAATTATGTTTCTCTCATTATTTTATATTTTACAAATCCTTGCAATGAAGCAGAAGCGTGCAGCCAAGCAGCTGAACACATTTCAACCCAAAATCCACATTCTTTAGACTACTCAGTCTTAGGCAATAAATTTATATTTGATTTTCTTTGCATTTCTTTTGCTTTTAGTCACACTTTTATTACAGATTCTTCTTCCCTACAAGTTCTTACATGCAATGTCCATACCTAATATTTGCTGTAGAGCAATGGAAACTATCAAATCAAAAACTATCAAAGTAAAGCAGCCTTAATAATTAAAACTTGTGTACTACAAGCAAGTAAAACATAAACCTGTGTGTTACAAGTAAGTGCAAATAAGCTCTCAATTGGAAGTACCATTTTAAGTTAATGCATCTCCTTTATGAGGACTGGTCTTAATTGAAAGCTGACTCCCACTCCAACACTTTGCAACTTCCAACCTCGCTACCTACCAGCAGAGCTTACCCAAACAGATCCCTCTACAGAGTCTGGCTCTTTGGAAGGTAACACAGGTCGTTACACCTGTTCAGACACTGTCAGACCTTGCTTTGCTATGCATTTTTCTAATAACTGTTTTCTAAAATGCAGTTAACAAATTAAACCTCAACCTGTGCACAGGTGCCAGTCGTGTCACTCCTACATTGATATAACAAAGGAACAACAGCCTCTGAGAGAAATTTAGTCAGCAGAGTTTAAATTAACTGAAGAAGGATCTTCAGGTGTTTTGCAAATATATTAGCCAGTCAACTTTCACAAAATAGAGTATCCAGAGCCTTCACTTCAACTCGAATTAAGGAGACATTCTGGACCAAATCCCGTGTTTTTGCAAGTCACCCATTCTACAAAGTCTCACATCTGAACTTACAAAATGCCATCTTTAAAGTGCTCCAAATTTCCCCCACATTGCTCCTACTAAAGGCCTTTCTAAAACCTAAATTCCAACCTAAAAATCAATAATGGTCCATACTATCCCACTTGCTCTCCACTATCCTTTTGGTCACATATAGTTCCTCCTCCTCCCTTGTGTTCTCTCTCCAGCGTATTTTCAGGAAGTCATCACATCTACAGAGTCATCACTGCAGCTGTTTATGAAATATATTCCACGGTACTCTAGTGAAATAAGAAAGTACTTTCCTCATTTAACACCTGACCAAATTGGGCATTAAAACTCTGGCCAAACAAATTCTCACAGGTTTAGAATCAAATTAGGGTCATAAAAGACATCTTTGCTCACTAGCACATGACAAGAAACAGTCCTAGGATTTCCCATTGAAAGGGAATGGTGGAAACATGGCATTGTTGGTTTACATCCACCAATATTCAGATATTTTTCATATTTCTGCTACAAAATTTACTGTTTAAAACCACTCTACAGCTTCACTACATAAGCCCTTTTTCCCTTTCTCAGCATAAACCACTGTAGTTAATCCAATCTGAGTTCTACAGACATTCCTCTTCTGAATTTGGGAACAGTTACTTTACCCCATATTTTACTACTAGAAGAACTACACCTACTTCTAAAGCTTCAGTTTGTAGACAGGATCACTTATCTCAAAAGCCTGACAGCTTCTCTCTCAGACAGAACAGACTATACTCCAAACTTCAAACTCCAAAGCATAAACAAGTCACCTCGTTGATGCTGCAACGCTCCTGGAATCTGAGAGATTCCCTGTCATATCTAGATGCACCACAGCTGGCCTTTCAACAGGTTTCTCTGTGCCATCTTCTGGAAGTTCTTCAGACTGCTCAAGTTTTACATCTTCCTCCTCTTCCAAGAGATCATTGATCTAAAAAAAGATTTATTCACAGTTAATGGCTTGAAAAGTTCTCTGAAGAGGTCCAGGGAATTATAAGAGCATGAGAGGTATAAAAAACAACGAACAGTTTTCAATTTTAGAAAAACAGGCACATTAGATTTATGTAAAATCATACATTCCACATCATTAAAAAGGTATATAACCCTTTTAAAACACAATGGACAAAAACTGAAGAGAGAATTACTTTGATGAAGCAAATTAACACAAGCAGAATCAAGAAACAACAAAATCCTGGCCACACTGAAGTCACGAGGCACAGAACCTTTCTTCCTCTACATATAAAACAGGAATAGATCATTCTCTTCTATCCCATAGGTAGCCTTACTCACATATGAGAAGCGTTTTCAAACCCTTCTATGGAAGATAACATAGAATCAAAAGAAGAATCTTCTTCTGAAGATTCTTCTTCTTAAGATTATTTGAATCTAAAAATCAAAACTCCAAAGTACTGAATGAATACATTTAAAGGCAAACGTAAGAGCAAAACTATTGATAAATTTCTGTCAAGTCTCTTGTCTAATTTTGTTTCTTTGTTTCCAAACAGAAGAATTTTTTTACTAAAGTAGCAAAATACAGCCAATTTAAAAATTAAAACAACATAGCCAACAGACAACTCAATATTGACACCTTCATTTTTTAAAAAGCAACTATGTCTACAACATAAAGAGGTAAACACAACAAAGTGATTGTTGACTGCAAAGCCCCCCTGTGACTGATTACTGACCTCCCAAGCTTGTAACCCCAAAAAATAAAGCAGCAGCAGCAGCCTCAAGAAAATACACTTCATAATATCTGCCACATGAGTATAAAAAAACCACTGAATTAAGAAAAACTGAAACTTTAGAAGTTTCAGATTACACAGAAGGCAGAGAGGAGGTGTTTATTTTTCATAGGGGTGTAACGTGTTGTATGGTGCTACATTCAGGGCAAGAAATGGATTTATCCCTGAGTCCTCAGTGTGCCAGTGAAGCAAGGACAAGCCCAGCCACATGAAGTCAGGCAGGAGCCCTTCTGTACACCCCGCATCAGCCCGGGAGGGAGCAGGACCCAACAGAAGTGCACTGTTGACATCTGGTGGAGACACCACGAAAGTAAAGGGACATGCTCACCAAACCTCAAACTTTGGGACAAAACCAAAACCACACACTACACAGACTGTTCTGCCTGGGAAACCCTCTTGCTAAAACACATAATGACCCACAGACAAGACAGTAATTTCACAGCACGAGAGCACAGAGCAACTGACCACACTTTAAAGAGCACTCATCCCAACCTAAGGTGACAGTCCTCAGCCTCCGCTGGCAGAAGGCACAGCCCAGCTTTATTGAAGAGCTCCCTGCACGCAGCAGGGCTGTCTCAGCTCTCAGTGCTAGACAGAATCCTGCAAAGAGCTGAAGACACAGCAAACACTGCAAAGCTGCAGCACTTTGCTAGAAGAGCTAGCAGAGCAGAAGCTGCTCAATCCAGAACTTGCTGCCCACGCTTGGCAAACCACACCAATGGGTGAGGTGTCTACTGCCGTGAAGAGGAAGCAACTGGCTGTCCTAGTACTTGCCTTACCTGTCCTCCTAGGCCAGGTTCAGGAGATAATTAGGCTTTAAAAATTCAATATTTCTTATTATCTTCCTTAGCAACTGCTGGTTATTTACCCTTTTTCCTCTTTAAAGAAAAGACATCATTTCTTAAACCAAGTGCACATGAGAAAATTCAGTTTATATCTTTCCATATTTCTGAGGAAAAGTTTGATCCAAGATTTTATTAATAATGCACTAACCTGGCTTTGATTATACAAGAGTACTTCTGTGCATTATCACTTATATATCACAACTTCTCAGAATTAAAAATATTTGCCAACAGAAGAAGGTTCTATCACAATACCACACTTTCATTTCCCTACCAATTCTCCATCTCTATTTATCCCAGCATGACATGGTATTTTACTTCCCAAAGTTAAATTTGTTGTGAGGAAAGGCAGAGGAATGATAATGAATATCATCAGTCACATGGACCTGTCCATCTGTCAGTCCTGACAGTCAAGCACCAGGACCCAGAGTATTTCTATTCTATTCAACTTTCTTTTTCTAATTTCAACACTTTTCCTCACTAATATCAAGATGATATTTTGAAGTCTTAGAATCAGAAATACCATTCAAAAATTTTGGCATAGGTAAACACCACTGAGAACATCATCCAGTGGAGTGCAAGACCCTGCATGTTTCTGTAAGACACACCTAGAAATATCATTGACCAAGACCAACAACAGTGTGGTTCCTCATTCACTTAAAATAAACAGTTCCCCATTCCTAAAAAGGTAATTTAAAAGCTCTGCTGTTGATATAGCATAATAACATCTATGTCAGGCAGGATATCACTGTTGGTTTTGTTCTTATGTATTTTTCTACATAGCATAGCTATACTCACTACAAAGCAACAATTTCACAAGCATTATCTATGTTAAGAAAATCCATTTAAGGAAATACCAGGTTTTGGCAGTTTGCAATAAATTAACAAAAGGCATACTAAAGAAAAATTGTATTTCAATATATCTTTCATAAACATAAACGGGTATAACAGATACTTAAGTGATAATATATTGCCATTTAAAATAATTCTTACCTGCTCAGTTATTGAGCTTAAATCATTAGTAGATGAAAAATCTTCCTCTTCATTTTCAAAGAATTCATAGTAGTTCTCCAGAAGCCCTGCCATTATTCTGCTAACTATTTCTTGTTCTTTCAGATCCTCCACATCTGTGTAAATGCTAAAGATTTCAACACTGTTTTAGTTTAAAAACCTAAATCCAACTGTTTCCCTAAAGAACTCCTGTAAATGACTGCTGTGACTAAGGGCTACACTTCACACTGTTATCCCTAGTAGATTCTGAACACACAGAATTTCAAGCATGCCTTCACACTGCTGCATTATAAAGCTTTACACTAATTTATATTTAAAAGTGATGACGTAACAACTATTTAGTCAATTAACTTTTCCTGAGGAATATTTAAAATTCAAGTATTTTCCTGTAGAGAGGAAACCCCATTATACATTTGTACTTCAATGGCTTTCTCCCAGAACTGCTTTCTCACTACAAATAATAACCTTACACACTATCTCTAAAAAATCTGAACCTCAGTATAATCACAGTAATGCAACAATCAAATCAGGGGCGTCTAATGACACAGCTCATAGACAAGCTGTCGTTTAAATCCAAGCAAAAACTGTCAAGGCAAAACTGAGGTGAAGGAGTGGGGGGGAACAATATGCCCAAAACATATTGTGTACTCACTGCTGTTACTCATGGACTAGGAAGGATCAGACTACAGATGTACACTGTCAAATTCACATAAAAACACTACATGAACTTTTATAACTAACTTACTGAAAAACATCCGGGCCAAAGACCGCAGCTAAAGAACTTGCCGACCAAATTTCTTCATGATGTGATGCTACATTAGCTAAAAATTTACACAGAAACTTTAACAAACTGTAATTAACAGGTGGAAGCTGCTGCAAGAGGAACCTCAATTTTCTTCCAAATTCATCTTCATTATTATAATCTGAAAAATAAAGAAATATTTTAATTATAGAAATAAAATATCTGCTTTTTCACATTTGATATTGATCAACTTTTTGACTCTGACAACAATTATTTACTTGTAAAGTACAACAAATTTAGTCAGACCATAGGCCTAAAATTTCAGAATTTTACTTGCATTTGTTCAGTCTGAGATTCTCACACTAAATTCCTCTGGGGGCAGGGTGGGAACACCACCCCAAACCCAAAACCTGAAGCATCCAGCCCACATATCTGAATGGTATTTACAGTGGGAGTACTTCATAACTATCTATCTGTCCCACCATC
>NW_010300248.1:0-16433 GCF_000700745.2 Antrostomus carolinensis | reverse complement strand
TCTGATTTTTCCAAGGGAGGCTGATAACTCACTTCCCATTCCATCACTTTTCAATGATGTCAGAGGACTGGAGGGGTGGTGAAGAGGAAGGAGAAGATAACAAAAAAAGCAACCCTCCCCAGTCCTGATTCCATGGCACAATACCATCAGATTACCTTCCCTAATGATAAATTAAACTATACATTTAATTTCTTCTATGAAGCAGAAATTGATAACCTAAAGGAATGGTTTCCACCATGTTCTCCTCTGCAAGTCCAATCAGTAGTTTGCAGCATGTTTTCCCCAATTAATGCTCACTCAGGTTTCTGATCACACAGATCCTTTCCTTTCACCACTGTTACAACAACTGCTTTGCCAAAGAGCTCTAGAGACAGCAACAGCTCCAGGGATAGCCAGGCTAACTTAAAAGCTGATTAAATTCTCCTTGTTTCAGACAAGTTAACCACTTGGACATTTTTTCCTCTACAAGCATCCCATTCTCAACACTCTACTTCCTTTTGTAATACTTTCCTGATGGATACAAGCAATCTCAATGCAATCATCCTAACACACACTTAGCTTGAAGCTTGCTGATTCAACTTCAGACTTGAAAAAAGAGTCACCATAAAACTTCCTCATTCTCACCCTACATCTAACTATATCCTTCATCAAAATACCTCCTCACAAATCTCAATTGTTACATTATCAGCCTGATAGGCAATGAGGTTCAGAGAGTTTACAAATGTTTGCACCTAACAGAAATTCCATATAAAGGAAAAGAAATGTCAGGAAAGCAAAATGGGAGAAAAATTGATACTAACAGGTTTCCTTTCTCAGACATTTGAAACCTCTTCTCAGATCAGTTAAGAAAGGGAAAAGGATGTTTGAAGATGATGAGCAGTCACTGTGCCTCTCTAGATGAGAGAGCTGAGGCATCCTAGTCCAGTAATACCAGACATTAACTGTGCAGGACTTCATCTGGTCAACATCTACAGTATCTGAATACAGGTAACCAGGCACAGAAAAATAGTTCTCTCATTACAGTAACACAATAAAATGAATATATTCTTGTTAGTTTTTACTCTAAAACAGAACAGCAAAAGAGAACCTAAAAAATGCTTTCACAAGGCAGACCTTCAAGAAGAAAGAGAGCAAAGAGAGAGGTAATAGTCAGACCACCTTGCACATACACTTATAGACGTTTTGCCAAACCAACCTGTCCTAAAATTTGGGTTCTAAACAGCCAGACACCTAAAGTGAGAACATTCTTACCTGTAACTGAAGTCCTCTGACAGTAAACCATGGATACACACTTATGGGACACGTGGCCTAACTCATTGGGGTCAAATTCACACTTCAATTCCTAAAATCACTTGCCTGTGAGGAATCACCAGTTGTCTGCACAGAACAAGCCTCCAAAGTTGTATCTACCCCGCACCTTCTTGTATAACTAAGCTGTCTGGAGAACTAAGCTTAACCTAATGATACAGAAGGCCTGCTGGAGAGGGAAAATACCAGAAGTAACATATGGATCCAAAATTACTAACCACCTTCTGCATTTCTGTAAGCAATTCCTCTGCCTAAAGTGCAGTTTATATTGTAATTCTGGAAACTGTCATAACAGAGAGATGTCTATCAGACAGTCAAAATATCAAAACTCAAAACCTGAGCAGAGGAAACCAAAACGCTAATTTTAGTATCAGGAAGTAACATTTAAAGGTTTGTGTTTTGATTTCCTTGGTAGAGACAACTTTAATTCTTTCTGAAATGACTTTATTTTACACTTTTAAAAAGACAGTGAAGACAATAAAGCTGCAAGTTTAAGTTTCTCTGCATATTTAACAGAAGAGAACTAAAATGGGGACTTCAGTGCTGAAGAACAGCTCTTTTTCCCCAACCACCCATAGCTAAATCCTTCCACAGTCACCTTTTCAAAGATGGGGAAAAAAAACCCAAACAATTTTCACACTATATTTTAGAAGTCATAGAAGGGAATTACACTGTCACACCAAGTGAATATACCTCAATCCCATTTCCAGTCCTGATAGGTAACACTGCAAATCAAGGTGCATAGAAGTATTAGCTGAGCAACCAGCAGCATTCTGCATTACTGTCATAACAGTCTTTTTATTATTTATCTTCTTTTTCAGGAATAAAACAAACCTAAAAACAACAGTTTACTGGCTGCTTAGGTCCAATGAAACACAATGGCAGCAACACAAACCAAATAGCAGACATATCACTAATGAAATTCCCTGTCCATTTCAGTTTATCATTACTATGCAGGAAAAACAAACACAACTTCAGCTTTAACAAGTTTCTCTGGTCAGCAGCTTCCAAAAATGGTTTCCAGCTCAAGCTTATTTAGTGCCCCACACATCAGTGTTCACCAGCTGTCCAGATAACCACCCCACATTCAAAGTTTCAGATATATAGGCTACCAAGGGAGGAAAATGAAGCAGCTTCACGCTGCTGCAGATGACCTTTCAGTTTACCACTTGGTAAAAATAGAGTAACAGCATATGAAAACTATGCTACACTCGCTCACCCTACAAACCAATTCCCACTCTGAACAAACAGGACTATCACGAGAGTTATCAGGAATAAACTCAACAACAGAAAATTAAATCAAACAAAAACAGGCACCTTACAAAGTACAACAAGCCCAGCACTTGCTAAGTATGAACTGACACTGGTAAATAAGCAACACTCCTGCAGAGTGACAACCAGCAAAACCCTCAGTCATGTCACAGGGTGGGGAGCTCCGACATCAACACACCCTTGAAGGACGTTACTAATGTAGGGCTGCAAGACAAGTGTTCTCACTAATCAAGAGATGAATCCACTCCAACACCGCTAAACACAGCGGAGGCCAAAGGAAGCAGGAGAGTGGACACAGACAGACAAGCTGGGGATTGGTAAAGAGAACACTGTGCCAGCATCTGGGTGTCAATTTGAAAGGGTGAGGTTTTGCAGTATATGAAAAAACATACTTAGCAACAATATGCAGATGGCAGGGGTTTTTTTTTCCTCCTACAAATGAACTTTAAAGCAAAAAAACCCCACAGTGGGAGAGTAAATATGACACAAGTATAGAGCTTAAGATCTTCACTCTAGTACAGAAAAGCTTCCATGGCACAGGGAGAGTAAGTGACATTCAGACAAAAGCATTCCCTAGCACTTTTAAAGCATCAGTGGTGAGAAACTGTCAAACAACTTTGATTCCAGTGGCTTTGACCAGTGTCCCAGTATTCACGCACAAGAACATGGGATACTCAGAACTAATCAGCATGATATGTGTCAGCTCCACTACTTTCCTGCCTGACAGATCAACTCAGACTGAGTTTCCTAAAAAAAGACCTATTTATTTGGAGTTTGTGCTGAGAAAGGTGTATGTGAATGCCTCCTGATACACACATTATTACACAAAACAACAAAGAAACCCTAATGCCACTACAAATCTTAATTTAATACTGGTTTTTACTCTTAAAATAATAAAATTAAAACACTGAATCAAAAATAATTATTACCTTGAGAAAGTTGCATCAAATGTATGTGCAAACTGCCTGGGATAACTGGCTCTGGAAGTTCTTGAAGAAAAAATCTAAGAAGGCTAATAGCTGAGGGTACATCTGCTTCTTTAACCAGGTCCACATCTTCTCCGTTATCATACCGTTGCCGAAGCCACTCCACTGTCTCAGCATTCCCATTGACTTGAAAAAGTCCTTCTTGTTCCAGACCCCCTGAGTTAGAAAGAAGTCACAGAAATAAACTTTTACATCTAGTATGGACAAATATCTCAGAAAATACCGATAATCAGATATGCACAATTCATATACTGAATTAAAGACTCTATGGACAACAGTTTTGCAAGACTTCCAGCAGTTCTTTTCCCAGCAAATACATTCTTATGCCCAGCCAACAATACAGTAATCAGGTAAATTTTAGCAGTACCTAAAACACACAATTTCCTATGAAGCACCCAACTGAGCTGACTGCATTAGTGTTAGGTAGAAAACAGTGATAATCAAACATTACAGGAGAAGTAAAGAAAGGAAGTGTGTACCATTAAAAAAAAAAATCACATCCAATTAAATATAAGTAACTTAAGAAAATAAATACTCTTCAAAAACCACAATCTATTCTGTAAGAAGAACAGCTAAATATATTATTTAAAGTACAGCAAGATAATACATACCATGTTCCTCAATATAGTCCACAACATGGCGGACTATGAATGGAACCTCATTGTCTGGTTGCCCTTCTTGCTGCAGCTCATCAAGTGGAATTCCAAATATTTTGTTAGCAAGAACAGAGTTGCAGTTACTCAAGGAAGGGGAGGAGCTCTTCCTCATATCTTTTTGCAGCCAAAAATCAAAGCTGTCTTTTCTGTCAAATAAGAGGAATTAAAACCAAACATCACACTTCAGTGTACGCTGTTGAATGTATTGATCTGTAACACAATGAGCTTTAATTACCCAATGCAAACACTCTCCAGTCTCTCTCAATCAGTTCACTAATTTAATGGAAAGCTTTGTAATAACTCCCAATATGGATAACTAGATAAATTACTATGACTAAGGTGTTCCATTCAATCCTCACTAGAGGACTGGTAAGAACATCTATAGCAGCAAAGGAAATTCAGAAAATTCTAGTTACCACATTGTTACTGAAGTTCTGGTACTTTGGGAAAGCTAGATTCTTCAATACATATTCTGACAGTATTTATCAGTCAGGCTTTGAAAATCCAACCCAAAGGCTCTCCAGAGGAAACGAAACTAGTGGATCATACCAAACCAAAACCCTAAGTTTTAGTTAAATGAAATGACTGAGTATTTTGTGATACAGAACTGCACTACAATCAACTTCTAATATATTTGGCATTTTCTGGTCTACACAATAAAGCTTTCAACACCTGCACCAAATTAAAAATTTTACTGAACATAAAACCTCCAAAACTAGTTTCTAGATGCTCAGTGATACCATTCCTCCTATCATGCAGAAGCTCAAGCTTTCCTTGCAAGTCTTTGCTTGATACAGGATCTAGACAAGATAGCAAAGGCATTAGCAAAGGTAGTGTAAGTCACTCAGTTAAACTGTTATCCTGTCAAAACCAAAATATTTCTTCTAGCAAAGAAAAAAAATGTCTTTTAAAATTAAAAAACAACTCCCATACTTGATTAAATGCAAGCAATCACTTTCTTAGCAGATGGCACATAGAATACAAAGTACATACTGGTAGTCAAAGCACTGCAACAAAACTTAATCCTCTGTTTACTGATGGATTGATAAATTCTAATAGATTAGACATACCAAAATCTACACTTTCTTCTTTTTTTCCCCCCCCCTAAAAAGCCCAAATAAAGTAGTTTAAGAAACCTACCTCAGAGTACTTAAACAGCCGAGTTTGAAAAACGTTTTCTGCGCCAGCTGCCCTCACTGACCAAGCATACTTTTGTCATTTATGGTTGTTTAAGATTATGGCAAAAGATCAGCCTGTAGTTCCTCATTGAAGAATAGCAGAACTCGATCAGTACTTCAGCAGTTAATCTACAAAATAAGGAAAATATTATTAGACCATAAAGTTTTCAACAGTTTTTTAAATCAATCACAAGTCTAAACATCATGTTTGAGGAATTCTCCTTGTCAAATCATCAGTTTCTTGTTCTGAACAAGAATGCATAAAGACCACATCAGCATGGTTCACGGGAGAGCATGCAAAAAAGCAAATCCCCCTTTTCTCTCAGGAGCTAACCAAACTAAAAGTGAAAGTCAGCATGGGACACCTTAGTCTTAACAATTATGAAATAATTTTCAGACATATTCATTCTTCTTCCAAAGAGCAGGTTAGACAGAAGAGTTTCATAGTACCTACCACACTAAAACATTTAATAGCTATACAATTTTTAGAAGGATTTCAGGCATTGGTTTAACACACTATCTTTAAACAGTACAAACTAAAACAAAGTCCTAATTAAGGAACAAAATAGAGAACCAACTGGTTTTCAGTGGTACAGATAATCTTTTCTAGGACGTTGATGATGTGTCCTAACTGGCAGTTCAAAGTCCAAGTGACCAGGATACGGGAAGCAACTTCCTCCAGATCAGATTCCTCAGAACCACCCACATTTTCCCCACCTTGTAGAATCTTGATTACCTGGACATTTTTTATGTTCTCAGCTCTCAGAATAGCTATGAACTACAGCAATGGCCTTTTTGATTTTCTGTGACACTAAAAATTTAAACTGCAGCTTCATGACACAGTTTTAATGTCCAGATAGAGTCAAAGGGTCATCTCAGTCCCTTGATCTCGCCCATTACCTCTTCTAATTAAAACTCAAGCAACCATAACTGGGCAAAACTAGCTTGCAACATGCACACACACACAACACACATCACCAAAACTAGACAAAAAAAAAGGCTTTCCCTTGCTTTAAAGTATAAGTACTGAAACCTTCTGTTTGGTAATTTGAGATCAATATGAGAATTCAGCTGACAGACTTGAGAAAAGCACCTTCTCTCTCCTTCCTCCCCCACATTGCCTCTTGCTTCTATTCCACATCAGAACAAATCAACTTCATCTTCACCTTCAAAGTCTTGACAACCTACTACTCTCATTTCTGTACCAAAATACCAGTTCATTCATTACACTATGACACCAGGAATCAAGAGTCCTTCCAATAGTCTGAATAAATAATGTTTTCTTGCTCCCAGTCCTCCCTGAACTGCACCCATGAGTTCAGGGAGCTGCCCACAAGCTCCATACAAGACTGCTTCATCCTCCTCTTCATCCTCCTCAAAAATTTCTTGCATTGAGGCCTGGAGGAAAAAAATATTTCAGGCTTACAAGTGCTTAAATCTCTGCCTATTGATGTAAGCAATACTGACCAATATTCCTTCCTTTCCTTTGTCATCTGTCTCTATCTACTGTCTTGTATTACACACAGGTTGTAAATCTGTTATGTGTCTCACACAAGCAGATCCTGGTCAGAGATCAGGGCTCCAGGTGAGCTGAGAGCAGAAAATAAAGGGTTATATTCCAGTCAAAAGGCCTTTTTAAAAAAAATCCCAAACAAACCACAAATCAACAAAACCCAAACATGTTCAAATATGACATTTTTTATTCTTAGTTACTAAAAGATGCAGCTAGATTTCAGTGAAGCAGTCACAATTCATGACTGTTATAATTTATGAAGACACTGCCCAGCCATTTGTCTTATTCTGGTATATTCAGTGAAAGTCAACATCATCTTTGCATGCAAGAAGATTTCAATCAATCCCAATACATCATGCAATTTTTAAAATATTAAAATACACACAGTTTATTTTCTCAAGTTCTACCAAAGTCAATCTATTCACAATGAACCAGAAAGACTCATATTAACCAACTGTGGGGTTAATGGCAGCTGGGGAGGGAAAAAAATCTTTAATGGATCTGCCACAACGCTTCAGGCTGCCTCACTAAAACAAACAAACCAACCTTCCAAACAAACATCACCTAATAAAAACAGCAAATTACAAGCAACCACTTCTTTATAATTCAGCACCAAATGAACAATCCTGAGGTCCAGCTTTCTTAGTGAAGATAACTCTGGGCTTAGTTAGCCAACATAAAAGCACAGCCATTTTTACCAGGTGCCACAGACAAATAAGCTACCTGAATATCAGCTTTATTCAGAAAACATGGGAAAAAGAATAAAAGCCAGGCTTCTATTTTAATTAGCTTGGCAATGTAACAATGATGTTGAAACAACCTGGTTGTTTAATTGTTAGAGCAAAACTGGATTTACAACCCAGGTTTATACTTTAAGTTTTATATGGCTTATCATCACCTAGCAGAATTAGTGAAAGCGTTATTTTCAGCCTCTCAGGTGCACACACTCCAATATATCATTATACACACCACTTTTTTTTTTTCAGAGCATTTAAGTCTTTTGCCTTTTAGTACAGGCTTTGGTGTAATCTTCACAGGCTGTGATACAATGCATCTGATATTTACCAAGTCTAGAAAAACCTAGAAATGCTTAAAAAGTTATCTGACTTCCAGCAAGTTTTATTTCCTGTTATTTCCAACTGAAGGGTAGGTTCAGAAAAACTGTTAATAATTAAATATATCTCCATTTTTATATTGATCAACAGCTTTCCTACTTGCCCTCCCTTGACTCAGGACGTACACCATCACCTCAATGCAGACACATATGAAAACTAGGACAAGATACAGAACCCTGAGAATTATTTTAGAGTCTTTTGTAAGTACTAAGGAATACTGTGGGGTTTTAAAAATTTTTTTAGCCATGATCCAACATCTCAAAAAGCAGAAGCTGAACCATTTAGTCAACTATTCCTATTTTTGTTCATATTATCCTGACCCTTTGGAACATGTTCTTCCCCTTCCCAATTCCACAACCTACATGCTTCACAAGTCCTAGCAAGAGAGACATAATAATTTTTTAAAAAACCCACCAAAATACAACTAGTTTCTACTTTATTATAAATATTCTGGTTGCATCTTTCTCAATCTACCCCTCCCCTGTTAATACAAACATTTACAAAGATCTCCTAAGCTACAGTAATATTCTACAAAACTTAACTATAGAAAAGTACAAATAACATCTTATTGCAACCACTTATTATAACACAATTTGACAAGAGGCTGGAAAAAAACATACTATGTCCTATGCAACATCTTGAGCCCAAGCATCTTACATGAGAGTAAAACACTGAGTTTCATTCTGTATTCTGTATTTCAATGCTTTCTGCTGTTATTAATATATATATATATCTGGTTTGGGGGTTTTTTTGTGGGTTTTTGGTTTTCTTTTGTTTTTTAAAAAGACAAGTACTTCATAGAATCTGCTGGGAAAACAGCACCACAAGTTTCATTTTGCCAGCATAACAGCATTCACTTATCTTGGCAACTAAAAGAAGTATTCCCACCCACATATGAAATGCCACTAAAGAAAACACAGAATACATGGCTAACTTAATATTTCAGGAATATATATGAAAGTTGAAACTTAAATTTAGTTCAGCTTTTACATTACTGGCTGAACTACAAATATATGGGCGTCATTTTAAATGAAAGTCTTCAGGGCCCCACCACCTTTCCTTAAAACAAAGGAATGAAACAACATGAAGTAAAAATAAAATAAACAAAAAAGGCTCCAAACCAAAACCATGCCATAGGAATGAAAACAGTAATTCTGCACATAGAATTTCTGCCACAGAATTCTTTTATTTGCTTGTTTTATCTCACAAGAAATTCATATCATCTGTGAAGCTAAAAATGAAGCTAACAGTGACTGCCATTTTGCCTTATTTTTAATACGTTGTTTTGTGAGATTAGCAGACATCAGTGATTTTTTGGTAACGATCTGAAAAGTAAAAATTAAATATTAAGATCTTTAGATAGGGGAAAAACAAGTGTTACAAGGCAACAACATCACTTGTCCCTACTTTTCAGGAAATACACCCCAAATTTAGACTTTGGCTTTTTCAGTCCGCAGTGCTGTTATCCCGTGAGCCACCCACGTGCTATTTTATAACAGTATAAACATACTTTTAAATCCAAATAAAGAATTAATTCTTTTTTAGCTCAGTTTGAAATGCTCAAAGTTACAACAGATTTTAAGAATTTTAAAATGATGCCCTGAAATTATGACAGATTCCAACCTGGAAACTTTCCTCACGTACTGACATGACCCAGAGCCAGCTGCCAGGCGTGAGCATCAGCAAGGTCTGCCTGGGAAAAGGGGTCTCAAAAAATTAGGTTTTAATTTCTTACTCTATATTTGATAAATAAAAAGAATGGATTATGCTACTTATATGATTTACTCATAACTAGACAAAATCTGTGATTTCCCTCTGACTGCATACAGTATAAACATACTTTTAAATCCAAATAAAGAATTATTTTTTTTAGCTCCATTTGAAATGCTCAAAGTTACAACAGATTTTAAGAATTTCAAAATTATGCCCTAAACTTATGACACAGATTCCAACCTGGAAACTTTCCTCACATACTGACATGACCTAGAGCCAGCTGCCAGGCGTGAGCATCAGCAAGGTTTGCCTGGGAAACTCTTGTGGACCAGCTCGCTGTAGAACACACAGCCCCATTTGGCAACCACTGCTCCACACACTATGGAATTTATGGGGTTTTTTTAAATCTGCAACCAGCACTCTTCCCTTTGCTCTTATAATTTATCAAGGTAAAAGGAAATGGCACTTTTTTTTGTTTTTAATGTAATATCATGATCATAACAACTGCCACTAACTGCTGATTTTTATGCCATTGTATACTCAAATTCCTGTTAGCATTCCCCAACGGATGAAATGCTTTTAGGCAGAAGAGCCTTTGCTCAGCTGATTTTCAGCTTTTGTTCAGCTAACAAGTAAAAAATAAAGAGTATTTTGCTCATTTGAATTAATCCAGTCAAAATTAAAAAGATGGTCAGGTTGGGGTAGGGGGACACAGCTTCAAGGAAAATAAAAATAAATAAAAAAATTGAAATAAAAATTTAAAAAGGAAAGAAAAAACACCAAGCTTTAAGCAAATAGAACACTACCACAACCTCAGGACACAGAAAAGGACAAGCAATATCTGTCTCGAGCACAATTAAAATTAGCACGCAGAGCTGGGCAAGTGCTTGGATTTTAAGAGATACAGAATATCCTTCAAGTAAAAGAATAATCAATTTTAAAGCTACATTTAAGTACTCATTAATATATTTTAGTAGTCAAACATTATTGAAAGAAAGACATTTTAAAACCAGCAAGATTAGCTGCAAATAGATTCTTAAAGCAAGATTTCCTCTTTTTGACTGTCACTGAAATAATCAGATATTGAAAGGCATTTTAGTTAAGAGTCTGGAGTGGCAAATCAGACAAATTGGGCTCAGTTATTATTTTTAATTTAACAAGTTGGTCTTAAGAATGCATTTCTCATCCCCATAAAAGTATAATGTTTTAAAGTAAGTATAACTAGAGAATTTAACTGGCAGTGTTGATGGAAACCGTATTAGAATAAACATCTTCTCAAGCAGATGCAACTTCCCTGCTCCCCTCCTTTCTCCGTAGTTATTAACTCTTCACTGACACCTTTGCTTTCTGGTTAAATACTCAGCAGAATCATGCAGCACCAGCTCTGTAATTAATAATCATGCAGCACCAGCTCTGTAATTAATAAGCTCACTCCTTGCACGTATATGCCTTCACATGTGTACTCTCTCACACACACACACATTAGACCTCAACTCCATGAGCTGAAATCCTCCATCATCTGCCACTGGAACTTCTGAGACAGGCTCAGAAAATACTCAACTGACAAAATAGTGGTTATACTGACAAAGGAAATAAAAGCATCAAAAAAAAATACATCAGATTTAGTAGAATACAATTGTAATTTTTGTTTCCTGGAAATGTAGTAGCAAGCCTTCTAATTTACAAATTAGAACAATTCCAATTAAGCCTTTATGTCCTTACCATGAAAGAAAGCAACAAAACAACTCATTAAAACTCCTCTGAAAAAAAGATATTACTAAAATTGATATAGAAATTTTTATTTTATATTTAAAATTTACAAGCCAAGAATTTTCCAGTCATTAAAGTTCAGTTTACAATTTCAGCTGACAGAACTTGCCTACACTGTCTCTGAAAAAGCCCATCATTAAATACAGATCTTCATGAGAGGCTTATCCAACGGCCAGAAAAGTGGACAGGCTTTAGTTAGACTAAATGCAAAATTTAGGAAAAAAACCCTACAAAACTTCAAATTTAAGAAGCAAATTAAGCATTTAGCAACTTTATTGCAATAACATTAGTCAAGCCTCAAATTCAGTGACTGATTTAAGCAAAAAAAAAAAATAAATACATTTTAAAAGAGCAAGCTGAGAGATCACCAAACTGTTAGCTGATTTCCAAGTGTTTTGATATGCAAAGATAACATTTGATATTCACTTACTAGATAAAATCCGAAGGCTTTTTAACAGCATTATACAGCAACTCATAATCCTTCTACAACTATATTGTAAGAAGAGGAATTAAATAAAACCACTAGTAATACCAGAAAAAAAAAGTAGCTGTTTGCTCCCTGCTTCACACCCACCCCTGAACGCTGCCAGATTTGCTCTCAGCTGCTGCTGCCAATGCACATGTGCGGAATCAGAAAGAAACTTCCTGCTCGAACAGATCTCATCACATTCTTCACAACAGTAGTTAATAAATAAATAAAAAGCCTTTTGTAGCTTGTGTAACAGCTCATTATATTCATCCTACTTGCCTCCTCCCAAAGTAAAGCTGTACTCCACCAAGCACACGTGTGTAATTGCCACTACATCAGATAATACAGAACTTCAGTGCAACGGCATTATAAATTACAGAAAGGTCACTGGCAGGAAGAATTAATTATCAGTAAAAATTTAACTTGCAGTGTTGATGGAAACCATATCAGAATAATTTGGAACTTGAGAGGTTCACGTTCTAAAACCAAAGCAGCTTAACAATTGCCAGTGCTGTTAAGCCTGACTTTGGAACAGAAGTCAAGCTACCTCAGAGACACCAAAAAAAGCAAACTATAAATATATAATGCACTTAATTTATTATAGATAAGTTATCCTATTACATACATTTATCATCAGCATGTTTCTCCCCTTCCCAAACAGGTAAGCAGAAATACACATTGGAACTCAAAACATTACAAAATGTAATCTATAAGCCATTCCCTACAGAAACACTGCCTCTGTTATAACGATGCCCACGTGCCACCAAAATAAAGGACAGTCTCAGCATCCCCACTGCAGGAGTAAGACATTTCAATTAACAGTTCCATTCTGTAGCAATGACTCTGAGTTTCAGGGGAAAGGGGCAGGGGGGGAAGAAAAAAAAAAAAGAGAGGACTGCTAATGAGGTCTCCTCCACACAACCAGTTCTTGTTGCAACTTGATCATGACCAAATTTGAAGATATCACCAGAAATCACAAGGTTAGAAATGACATTGCAAACTAAAATGAAGTAATCTGGTTATATTAGAAGAGTGACAGGACAACAAAGGGTTTAATGAAATGTGAAGTTCAGCAAAAAAGGAAAAAAGTTCAAATATACATATTTAAAGAAAGAGTATGAAGGAAGAAAGAACCACATCCGTAAGACCAGCTCTCATCTTTTCAGTTCTGTCCAAGTATTATTATCCTCCACAGCTGAGCACAAATTTTAATCCTGAACACACCGCAGGGAACCCTGAACAGAAGAGAGGTATGAAGAGAGCAGCCAGTGAGACTGGAACCTGGACAATCCATTCAGGGTTCCCACCAGATACCGTGTTCTGATGGAGCAGCTGCCCCACCCAAATGTCCTCACAAATGTCCAAACAGTTAAGAAAATAAACCATTTAAACCTCTCCATATAAAAATGCCTCTGCAACTATGGTCTTTGTTACAGGTTGTCTGAACACAAACATAAGGCAGTATCTTTATTTTAAGCTCAAGTTTGTCATATTTTTCTTAAGACAAACATACAGGATAAAACTTCACACATCCACAGGTAAGAGACCATAAGAGCAGAATTGTTTGTTACTATCACAACTGAACTCTTCATTTCACTATAATCAGAATATGGTCCTAAATCCAGCTGCAAAATATCACTCGTTTCTTGTACTGAATGACTCCACCCATATGTTGCAAACCTAATAGGTTTTCAGCACTGTAATCACCTTGTAAACTATGTTTTCAAAGACTTCAAAACAAATCAGCTCTACAAAAAAAAGCCTGGTAGAAGATGCAGTACCAAATACATTGTCTTTTAGGCTGTAGGAATAGACAGAATTCGTCTGAACTGACTGAACTTTCACAAATCCCAGCAGCTGGCCGTGAAGCCAGTACAAAACCACAAAGCCAAATCTGAATTCCCTAAAGCCTTGAGACCGTAGCCATTATTCTCAAAGTTTTTGCAGGTAAAATTTGTAACTTACAGAAAATAACACAGTCAGTGAGACATTCAAAAATGAACTGCTCAGTTTTACTGACTTTCCAGGGAGTAACGCAAAATTCTGGTATTCTCTGCCTGAATACAATTTTGACAAGAGACACAGAGCTTCCCTGCTGAATAACTGACATATTTGTCACTTTAAAAACTGCAGGACAAGTAACAAATCTCCCTCTTTCAGAGCCCTTCATAGAGGATTTCATATTCTTTCAATTCTATATCTCCTCCTCAGATGTTATATAGGAGTTATAGGTGGCATAAGGTGTTATTTTTTTTGGTTCCTATGCAATAGTCCTCACATCTGAAGTGATTAATAAATATATAACTGGGTCTGCAATGCAAGGAAAAAAAAGAAAAGGTTTATCATCTTTCATCCTCACAGATCCAAATATTGAATTGCTCTGCAAGATGTCAATTCACACTCATCACAGTGTTTTGCGTGCCTGCGTGGCAGCAAAAAATAATTTGGTGTTATGCACAGAATTTAAGGACAACTTGAAGGCATTTTCTTACCAACATCACTTCCTCTTCCCTAGAGCTGCAGCCTTTTTTGGGGGAGGGAAAAAACAAAACAACAACCAAACTAAAAAAACAAAAAACCCACCTCAGACTTGGCAGATTTAACTAATTTCCTAATGAGCCCCTGTGAAGGCATCACTGCTGAGCTACACATCTGACCAGAGATCAAAAAGTTGAGTACTTGAAAAGGAAAATAAAACCACCACAAAAAGCCTTCCCACACAGAAAGCAGGGGGTTCACAAAACGTGCTGATGTCTGTTCCACATGCATGGAGCGCTTCTTCAGCCTCACCTGCTTCTGCAAACTTGCTGTTATGTACCTTAGAAAGAAAAGCTTTTGCTGCATGAGCCACACATGACAAGTGTTAAATGTTTCAATGAGCTGTTAGAAAGTCCTCCAACATCACAAGCAGTGCAAACAGCAAGAGCCCAAACTCACTAACACTGAGCAGATAAAAACCATCATCTGCCAAGCTCGGACACATATTGTCCAGCTCAAAATTTTGCAAGCATTAGAAATTATCAGGAGTTCCTAATAACCAACTTCTTTGAATGTAACCATGAAACACTACTTGATTGATTTTCCTAAAACAATACTGTAAATTCCTGGTTTGATGCTTTCAAAACATTGAGATATTTGAATTGTTATCACAATGTTGTCAAGTTAAGGACAGGATCCCTCTCATGCTAGACAATACACAAAACACAGACAAAGCAGACAAAAAAAGAGATTGTAAATACCTTCAAATCTATGCAACAAAGAATTTGTAAAGCAACTTACTAGTAATGATAAATGATAAATTTACTAGTGATGATCAGTAAAAATAAAAGATAGAAAACAGACTAATGAGACAACTGAATTTGTTGCAATATAGGACAACAAACTAGTTTTTCCTTCTTTCTATGCTGGCAGATTAAACTGCACAGACAACAGACAAACTTTGAACCTAAATGCTAATCCAGTTTAACAATTTATTCCAAAATCACATACTAACTATTTCAGCCCTGAGGGTACCCAGGAATATATGCCTGAAAAAATAAACAACTGTGTAGGTTTTGATATATTCAGATTTTATTATATATATATTCTTTTTTTTTTTCTTAAACAAGCAAGAGTGATTAGCTAGTAAAGTTTCCTCATTCATTACTTCATTACCTTTTTTTCCCCCTTCCCTTGAGCCTGAGAGCAGTGAGAAATTTTTGTAAAAATTTAAAAATGCAGCCAGAGCAAGGAACTCAAGAGTAAAAGTTTCTGAAGGTGCCTATAAGAAAGCTGGGGAGGGCTTTTGACAAGGGCAGTGAGTTACAGAACAAGGGGAAATGGCTTCAAACTGAAAGAGGGCAGGTTTAGATTAAACATTAGGAAGAAGTTTTTCACTGTGAGGGTGGTCAGACACTGGAACAGGCTGCCCAGAGAAGTTGTGGCTGCTCCTCCCTGGAAGTGTTGAAGGCCAGGTTGGATGAGGCTTTGAGCAACCTGGTCTAGTGGAAGGTGTCCCTGCTGCTGGCAGGGGGGTTGGAACTGGATGAGCTTTAAGGTCCCTTCCAACCCAAACTATTCCATGATTCCACAATTACAGTTCAAGTTGCAGTGTTTGATTCCAGGTGTGGTTTTTACGGTTTTGTTTTTTTCCCCCAAGTCTGGAAGAAGTACCCTAACATTACAGCACCTCATGCTAAAGCGAATTTTGGTAGCAAGAAGCATTTGCACTCCAATGTTTAAATCCCTAAGGAGTTTCCAAGAACAATGGAAGCCCACACTGACAGATTCCTCAGAAGATACATTTGGTCACAGGCTGGAGCGTTAGGCCCACGAAGCGGCGTTCCTCAGGCTAACCTTGCCTTTGGATCTGCAGATTTAGTGACTGCCCTGCTTTAACTTCTGGAAGCAACTTTGCTGGCAGGGAGCTGCCAGGCTCACGCTGCCCGTGTGCCAAGTCCCATCGCAGGGGGGG